>NC_085137.1:334324595-334624595 GCF_035046485.1 Aedes albopictus | reverse complement strand
CTATTCACAAATCACGATCAGAAAGAACATGGAGATTTCAGGTTTCCTCTTTTATAAGAATCGTCAGTCTTAGAAATGGAACTGGTTCAATTACACATATACAACATAGAAACATGTAATATGCATGATTTGTTCTTTTAATGCCAGAAATTTGATCATATACCCTAATTTTACTAACTCCATCTGGAAGTCAATAATCACTGGCTGCGTACTCTTTTGCCATGACAGCTCAACTGTTATACAGTAGACCGCCACTCAAACGGTATGCAGTGCGAGAGTGGGACAACGCTCTTACTCCCATCAAGCCACTGAGAGCAGCCACTGTCCCATCATAGTGTTAGTTGGTTCTTTCTTTATAAAGGGCGTATTAATGTGAAGCGGGAAATTTGGGAAAGGAATTGAAAAAATGCAAAATTGAAAATTACTAAACTTGTGGTGGAGCTACAAGTATAATTTGGAGCCGACGGTTACAGGAGGCGGCTACTATGTACAGCAGAGGCCACCCCGGCCTTAGCCTAACCGGTAAGGTAAGTAAGACTCAACTTAAAATTCTTAACATGGAAGAAAATTATAACAATTGGATTAACACCAAATTTCCTTAAATTTCAACATCGTTTCAAAATTCAAGATGCTTATTATAGTTCATTTAAATTCCCTCTGATTGTCTTCAATACAGATATGTTTTGAAAGAAAGTAACTACATAGACGGAAATTCATTGGAAAGGTAATGGGATGCCTATTAAAAATAGACCAATTTACTAGAAAATCATTAAATTAATGAAATCGCTATAACTTTTTCTTTTGTTAATAATTTCCAGTTGAGTCAAACGTTTTTCAGAGCTCATTATGTAAGTCATAAATGGTCAAAATTTCGTGTCATTCGGTTCATTGAATTCGGAGATATAACAGCTCAAAGTTGACTATCGGATAATTCTACCTTTTTCTAAAATACTTATAACACAGAGAACAGACATCCAGGCTAGAAGAAATTTCATTCAGAAAGTTGTGTAAGGATTTGAATCTTTACTTGAGTAAGGTTGCAAACCAATACACGATGACAACACTAACGCCACCAAACACCATATTGCCACAGTCAGTGGTGAATTGAAACATTTCAAGTGGTGAATAAAATTAGTATGGGAAATCAACTGATTGTAGCGCCACGCTATTGCCACTTGTGTTGCCGATTTCAAATGGCCGTTAAATTCCTTACACAGTTTCGGAACTGGACTTGGATGTCTGTTCTCTGTGCTTATAACTTCGTGCCTAATAGCCCGATCTTTTACAAATTTTGTCCACTGATACACAACTAGTTGATCAACTTACAGTGAAAATTTGAGAACATTTGATGCACTTTTCGAAAAGTTAGCTGTTTTGAAAAGTGAAAATTTTGCCTGCCCCGATCATTTTGTCTATCCCCTGTATATATGCCAACGGGTCTCAGGGTGGTTTCCCCGCCTTTGACAATAGAACCAGACTCTGCTCCTTAAATACTTCTGGGAAAACTCCTTTGTCCAAGCATTTCTGTATAGCAGACCTGAATATCTTGAGAGCCTCTGCAAAAGCTACTTTTAAGGCCAGGTTCGGAACTCCGCCCGGAGTTGAATTTTATTTTGAATGGACGTTTCGTTGCTGAGATATCTTTCAAAAAGTACCTGGTACCCATAAAATTAAACTGTTTGAAAGATTTTTGACAAAGTGTATCATGAAAAATACTCAGCCGTTTGTCAACCGATTTGAATTCTCCTACCTCTAAATGGAACCTTTAACATCCTAGTAGAACGCTCTTGAACGCGCAGCCGAAAAAAAAAATAGCCAGAAAGCGCTTTATACTGAATATTTGTTCCACAAATTTTGATTCTGTGTTTGCAATTTGCTATGATTGTTTTTGTGTGTTATATTTTTAGTTGGTTTATCGATCGCAAAACTGATCTGAACGGATCGCTGAACTGATCTTTACACAGGCTGTAGGTAAAGCCTGTATCCGCAATAATCGGGACACAGAAGTACGGCTGTAGCTCTGTAGTGAATCGGTAAAATTGGTCAAATAATTGACTGAGAACTCTTTGGTGTATGTTTATTATTTGTGCCAAATTTCATTAAAATCGATGCATTACTTTTAACTGTGGATGCAAAACAAGCAGACGTGCTTTTAAGCATTTTGTACAATCATGACCAATTTTCATTCGCATGGTAGATGGTTCTTTTACGCTACAGTTCAAAGTTCTGTGACGATAATTATGAAATTTGGTTAGCAGTTATGATACTTATAGAGACACTTCCTTGCAAAATTTCATCAACTTTTATCAATTGGTTTGAAAGCTACTGGTGTTGATAGAGGTGAGTGTTAGTGAATTTTTTTCGGGTTTTTCATATGCGATGTTTGCCTATTAATAACTTTTGAATTTCTCTGTCAATTTTTCTGAAATTTTCACAGGAGCTAGTTGATTATGTGTATTTTATGTATGCAAAATTTGATGATTATTGGTATAGTACTTTCAATAGTACAATCGAAACAATAAAGGGTGCTGACTAATTGCTGTCAGAGGGGCTAAAATCACGCTCAGTCCTAATACATGTTTTGACTATAAAATTGTTGATAGTGCATCGATTTTTTTGAAATTTTGCCTATGCAACGAATGCAGATTGAGAGGTTTCAGCCATTTCCTTTGCCAAATTCAAAAGTTGCAGCGCTGGCAAGCAAAACTAGGGGCTGTACAAAATTCAACGACGCACATTCTACTCTTTCATTGCTACTACAAAAAGTACTGCACCGATTCACATGAAATTTTGTCGGTGAAATGAGCACATCTTAAGATGTTATTAGGTCAAATAAGAGCAATTTTAATGTATATATTACATATTTACCGCTGTATTTCTGTGTCCCGATTATTGCGGATACAGGCTTTAATTGACTAATTTTACTCGTCGTACGATCATTGAATCATCGTCACCAACAAATTGTACACTTTTTGCTAATGTACGTAATGTGTCTCATATTAATCAGAGGCGATGACATTGATCATTTCATTGGCAAATTGCAACTACGTTTCTCGTCAACTACAAACAGCAAATGTGCTCATTCGCACTTAAGCACGATCAATTAAATAATCAACTAAGCTGATATTCTTAATTAATGTGACACCACGTTAATTGCTTTATTGTTCTGTTTATGGACGCCTGTTTGACATCGTTGCATAGTATGTAGTTTGATCGTACAATGATCGGTGGAAGTTTCCTTTTTTTTTGCTGTCGACCTATTTGGCCAGCGGTATGCGACATGTTAGTGCGCTGCGGCCTATCGAATAAAGCTTTGATCATCAATTATTTATGCGATCCATTAGCCCAGACCGATTCTACGCACTTTACATATCGGGGTCCGGTTCCAGGAACCCGTTTTGAATTCCCGCGAAAATATGCTCCCAATTCGGCGCCATATCCACTTGAACTTGAATCAAGAAAGTCAACGCAACAAACCGGGCGGGAACGATCTGTTATTTGATTAGCATAACATAGTTGACCATACAACGCCATTCAAGCAATACTTTGGCATCCTTCTTCTTTTTTTCTAGTGAGATAGATCCTTCGTCTAATATCGGTAGTAAATTAGTAGTTTAGTATACTATAGCAACATAATACTAACAAATTCTAAGGCTACCAGACACTAAAGACTCAGTCTAAGCAAAATCAATCTTTAAAATAATGTTCTATATCACTGCAAATCGGTACAACACTTTCAAATATGATTAATTTGAGTTTCCACCGATAGAATATTTTGAACCAAGGCTTTTCTGAAAGGTTTGAGTCTAAACTAGACCATAAGCTGAAACCCTATGAAGCAAAAATTTTAGGTTCATTCAAGTTCGATAATATGTATGTCGGTTCCTGGTATGCGTGCCCCTGCCCCATAGTATTCAACTTCCCCTAGCTGATCGACTTCCCTCCAGACTACGGTGTAATATCTGACCTATAGTACGCTCCCGGACTACAGTCTGCAGCAGTCTCCGCCCCAAACGCGCACGCATTATGGCGTCACATCGTTTCTAAATAACTGACCGGATTAACCGTTGTCACCGTGCGTTGATGTTGTTGCCTCGAAGCTCTCAAATTTCGCCAATTAAACTCGTAACCGTATTTCACGCGCATCCGGTGTATTGTTTTGTTTATAAAGCCACTCAGCAAATTGGCTGTGCCATATAAAACCGAGCACATCCGGTGCGCTTGCTTGCGGCGCGGCGTCGTCATTGCCGTGGTGCAGATTGATGTGTGAGCATAAATATATACGACTTTGGTCATCGTATCCATGCCACCATCGTGGCTGCTGGTGACCAGCTTTCAGTGACTTACGTCCCATCCACGTCCCCGTTCGGCTATTTAAGGGCATCCAATTGGCGCGGCGTGTGGACGTTCCAAGGGCCCCCATCCAGTCACAAATAGCTGTGGCATGTAACGAGTTTGGTGGATGCTAATCGAAACCAACGCGATTGTTTCAGATCCCAGGTCTGTCCGTTATGGGCGAGCTCCGTAAGTCAGGAAGTTGATGCGTGAAAGAATTTGAGGACATTACGAGCCGACACAGCAAAGTGAAATTGCCCAGCGCGCATCGATTGTCAGGGCTATGATTCATAATTTATTAGCAATGGTCACGAAGTTCGAAAATTTCGTTCCGTTGTAATCATTCACGGTTTTCTTCGACGACTCTTTCAGGAATGCATCTACAGATTTCTTAAAGAATATCGCCTGTGACTTCATTCAGATATTACCCGAAAATTAGTATTATTTAAAAATTCTGTAACGGTGAACCAGATTCAATCTGGAATCGGTTGGATTAACCACTTCGCTTAAGCGCCAAGCAAGCGAAAAGTTTCACTTGCATGCGAAGAGGCAAGATTAGAACATCCGGCGAGACTCCTCAAAGCGAGTCCTTCAAAATCAACCGAACCGACGAATCGTCTCACAGCACACACTCACAAAACCTAATCATAAGCAGGATATTATTGAAAATTCTCTCTTCTTCCGACTGTTGTGTAGAGCTACAATTGCTGTATTCGAGTAACGAATGCTCCGTTTATTTTTCTTACTCACTCGGTCTTCTACTTTACCGCCTCTTTTTGCCCAAATAACATCCACCTTAGCCTCCTGTGTCTGATGTCCCTATATTTCCTCTCCACAATTTCTTATTCTATGATTCTGGTCCGGACCCGAGAGATCTAGTTTTTTTTTTTCAATTTGGCCAATTTAAACAAATTCTAATGAAAAGATCTGACCTGTTTTAGATGCGCAGTCGTCGAGCTCCTTCCGCCTTGCCGCACCGCTGTCAGTGATAGGCGTCCTGACCGTGGCGGCTTCTTCGGTAGGCTTGAACGTGTACACGTGGTTCTCTTGATGGTGGGCCCGCCGGTTTTCCTCGTGAGTTCTGCTTCGAGGACAACGATGAAGTATTTCTGGCACTTGGCGACCAGAGAAACACTTTGGAAGTAGTGGTGACTTCCAATAGCCCGCAGATGCGCTGGGATAGAAACACTAACCCGTCACGAGGAAAAACCTACAAGCGAACGAGTTTTCGGTCCTATCCAGACGTGCGTAACCCCCTACACCTAGCCAGGAGAAACACCTTCGCTTGAAGGATATTCGGTCCTTCAAGCGAATATCACATGTTACAAATTTTGTTCCGATCGTTAACAAATTGTGTTCTCATTAGAATATTTACCTGGACCTCGAGCAGATAGTTCAACAACTTCCACAGACTTCAATTGGTAGAAGTTTTTCCGAGCCTACAGGCAATTAATTATAAAATTACAAAATGGCCATTTTTTTTATAACTTAACTCACTTGACTTTGCTCAAATTAGAGGCTCACTTTGGGCCGGTAATCACGTCCTCAACCACTAATTGTCTCGAATAGGTACTGCAATTTTACAACAATTAATTATAAAAATTCAACTCTCTACTTTTCTTCTTTACAATGGCTCACTCACAATATAACTTTCGACTAGCTAACAAACTGAAGATCTAATAACATTTTACTATACTTGGGACTACGTCCTTACACTCAGCCGATCAATTCGAGAAAGAACGATAATCGCTTAGTCAAAGATGGCCTTCACATATTGACCTTCAAGAAATCGCGGGATTCCCTTATCACACATACAATCATACATACCTACATATATTTCTAGCAAGTCATGTTTTCTTTTTTTAAACATTGGCTATTCTGCCTATTTTCGAAGCAGAGCGATGGGATCTGCTTCGCGATCCGTTAAGAATGGGTCATTTCAATTCTCGCCACCCATGGCGCTGCGATCGAATAATAGCTTGCATTTCAAATATTGCCTCTTATATACAAGTCTCTCACTTTTCGGCTTGGTTGTATCCCGGGAAGTGAGAAATCCAACTATATATAAAATTTGATGTTTAAATATTTATTTACATTTTGTAACCTTGTTACAAATCCTCCACAGTATCTTACTGAAACTCATTCAGTTATTTCCTAAACTTTTAAATTGCTTCCTTCAAAAAACGTTTAAAGATTCTTCAGATTCTTTACGGTTTTTTTTTGCAGGAGTTCCTTGGAGATTCGTTAGTATCTTCTGGAATTTCCTTAGGATGCCTTACGGGCACATTCAGCAGTTTAGAAGACCGTCGGCCGAGCTTTGGAGAACACAGATTGGCGTCGGGTCAAATTCTGCTATACTCTGGCCTTTCGTGAACACGCTCCTCGCCATCGTGGAGTTAGTTTCCTGCTCAGCTCACACGCCCATGCTGTGCTCATGAAGTGGGAACCTATTAATGAGAGGATAATTGTAGCCAGGGGCTGCAAAACGGTGAGTCGATAAGGAGAGCGTCCAACATAGCTCTGGTCCTCACAAGTTCCTACCTCATGCTTCCACGGGTCAAACGATGACAAAGACCGCCAGCTAAGAGTTGTGTGCTTAGCTGGTAGTGCAGCCTGGGCACTGTTGTCCTTCTGACTTCAGCTAGATTGAGGAGGTACGTCCCGAGCGTCTGTTCACCAAGGAGGTGCGGCTCAAACAGCGTCTGTTCTGGCATCCAGCGGCTGAGTATGAAATGCTGTATTGCGTCAGCTATACCTAAGAAGGCAGTCCCTTCAACGCAATGTAGGCAGTGCGGCCCCGGTAAGGTAGCCTGCTGAAAACCTTCAAACACCCAGAAAAGCAATAGTAGAGTAAACGGATTGATTCAACGGCAACAGACCCGGCAACGAATAAAGGACAACGATTGGAAAGTCGGATCTTGGAACGTGAGAACTTCGAATGAACCCGCACGTGTTGGGCTCCTGGCTCGTGAACTGCAGAATGTCGGCGTTAATGTGGCCGCTATCCAGGAGATACGCTGGCCCAAAACTGGAGAACGCGAATTCCGAGCGGTGGATCCCATCGCCAACACTTCATTCAAGTACCACATCTACTACAGCGGCGGCGATAAGGCAGAACGCGGAGTTGGCTTTATAGTGATCGGGAAGCAGATGAAGCGAGTTATTCGGTGGAAGCCGATAAGCGACCGAATCTTTGTGTTGAGGATGAAGGGCAAATTCTTCAACTACAGCCTGATCAGCATCTATGCGCCAACGAACGACAAACCCGATGACATGAAGGTTGAGTTCTATGAGAGCCTTGATAAGGCCTACGGAGAGTGCCCAAAACAAGATGTCAAAATAGTCATCGGAGATGCAAATGCGCAGATCGGCAGAGAAAGTTTCTTTCGGCCTGTCATTGGAACGGAAAGCCTTCATTCTGTTACCAACGATAATGGTCTGCGCCTTGTGACATTCGCTGCTGCTAGAGGGATGGCAATCAGCAGTACGTACTTCGCACGTGAGAATATCCGAAAACATACCTGGCGACACCCGAGTGGTGACACTTGCTCCCAGATAGACCACGTGCTGGTCGACGGGCGACATTTCTCGGACGCCATAGATGTGAGGTCCTACAGAGGCCCGAACATCGACTCGGATCATTATCTTGTAGCCGCTAAAATTCGGGCGCGATTATCCAGCGTCACGAGTTCAAGAAACAACAGGACGATGCGTTTCAATATCCAGCGCTTGTCAGCCGAAGGGGTTGCTGCACAGTACCATCAGAACCCAAGTAACAATTATACTTTTGTGGCAATCCTGAAGTAATTTCCAAGATAGAATCATAAAACTTAGCAATAAAGCTCTTTGTTCTGCAAATTTGAGATAAAATAGGTATAAAACATCCATAAGACTAATCTGGCCCACTCTTCAGGAGATCTTCACAGCTGCTTTTGAAGACTGCTTTGAAACTAGTTGTATTTATGTACATGCGCTGACGATTGATTATAAGAACTTCATGAAACTTTAACAAGAATATCTTGAGGCATGTTGATCTTTTAGCTGTCTTTCTCAAAAGTGTCAACAGTGCATAATAAATGAAATCTTTTACCTAAGCATTATGCAGATGCAAACAAGTTTTGTTTCATGGATGAAATATTAATTGAACTGCGAATTAATTTTCATCAAATTGAAATGGCTAAAACATTTAAATTGCCTGACAGACCATTGATGACAGGGAATCGAAATTCTCCGTGCCATACCCACTTTTTCGTTGATATGCCACCCAAAACACACGAAAATTACAAAGCGCCTCAAAAATAATATCAATCATTAATATACGAAGACAAAAATTTCCTTTAAAAACAAAAAGCTACGCCACTTTTTCAATTCTTTCTAAGCATGGCTGCCGTTCCAAGCGAACAAAACTCATGCAGCCGCCATCAATTGTTATTACCTTTAATCCAAAACCCCTCAAAACAATGATGGAACCAAGTCACCTTGCATGAACGCTACAGCCTTTATTGAAGATTGTTTTTACTAGTTATGATCTTAAGGCAGATTTGTTCGTCTTGAATGAAACTTATTCGTTTTATACAAGAGTAACATCCTTTGACAATTGTTTGTTTACGTTTTCGATGCTAGAAAGTTGTCTCTGTACATTTCGCGGTGTTTCGCGTCAAGATGTGCCAATTTTATTTTGTTTCCCTGTATATTTGCTATTAATAATGAAGTGCAACCTACTACAATTACACTATTTGGCATGAGCTTGAGCAGAGTCACAGTAAGTACCCATTTCATTTTCAACTCCCATAGCTATGGCCTGTGTGAGAAACTGGTTGGAGGCAGGACGACAGCAGCCAGCTACTCGCATTTTTGATTGGCCGTAAAATCATTATTTCGTTGACATGATTACTTTTTAGCACAAGAATGGCTAAATTATCAGTGAGCAAACATGTTTATGTGTTTATATTGCATGAGAACGCGGTTTTTCAACCAATTTGTTATATTCATTATTTGGATTGAAAAACAGTTCGTTGTCTTATCATCATTTCGCATAGTTCTTGTTCCAGAGTAATGGCTCTAGCTCAAGAATAGAAGGCTTCAAGAAGTTTTTAAAGGAGGATTAGCCAGATGAAATGCACTTGAATAAACGAAGCATAAACTTTTAATAAAATATGTTGATGTTATGTGTTAAAAATAACTTCAAATACGCCTTAAAACTTATTATAAGATTTAATGCTCTTGTAAATTCAGTTGTTTTATGCGCGAATTTCAAAATTAACTTGAAGACAACTTAAAAACCACAAACGAACGAAGATTGTTTTCTCTTGATAAAAACAACTATAAATGTTCCATGAATTGGTCATGCTGTGATAAAGGTTCCATAAAAATAATTAAATCTAAAAGGAATTGAAATTGTTACTTGGGAAGCTAGACAAGAGGATAGGAAAGACCAACGGATCTGGAGATGTCAACAGCTTATGGGGAAGTATCCACGAAGCAGTGACAACAACAGCGCAAGAGGTGATTGGTACCGCTCAGCGACGCCAACGTAATGGTTGGTTTGACGAGGACTGCCAACGAGCGACGAACGAAAAGAATGCCGCCAGAAGTCGAATGCTAGTGGCCGGTACCCGGCAGAACAGAGAGCGGTACAGGGTTGCAAGAGCAGAAGAGAAACGAATTCACCGCAGGAAAAAACGGCAACACGAAGAGAGTGTTATTGCTGAAGCGCAGGAAAGTATGGACAGGAACGATATGCGGAGATTTTATGCAACTGTCAATGGCGCGCGGCACAAGACTGCGCCAGTGCCCGCCATGTGCAATGACCGAGAAGGAAATTTGCTGACAGACAAAACAATGGTGGCAGCCAGGTGGAAGGAGCACTTCGAAGATTTGTTGAATGGTAGCAGCGAAGGAGCACCCAGGAACAGGATTAACATAATGGATGACAGTCAAGCAGTGGAACCACCAACACTGGATGAGGTTAAAAGGCCCTTAAGGAGCTGAAAAACAGCAAGGCTGCTGGGAAGGACGAGATCCCGGTCGAACTTCTTAAGCACGGAAGCGAGCAGCTACATCAATCAATCCATCAGATTATTATAAAGATTTGGGAGGATGAAGAATTGCCCACCAGTTGGTTGGATGGCCTCATATGCCCAATCTACAAGAAAGGGCACAGACTGGAGTGTGCCAATTACAGAGGGATTACCCTTTTAAATTCGGCGTATAAGATACTGTCGCGTGTCCTGTTCAACAGACTGCGACCTCTTGAGGAGTCCTTCGTCGGCGAATACCAGGCTGGTTTTCGTGAGGGCCGATCAACGACGGATCAAATGTTTACCCTGCGGATGATCCTAGATAAATTTCGGGAATATAACTTGCAGACTCACCATCTGTTCATTGATTTTAAAGCAGCGTACGATTCAGTGAAAAGAAATTAGCTTTGGCAGATAATGTCAGAACATGGTTTTCCGGCGAAACTAATTAGGCTGATACGCGCTACGCTGGATGGATCAAAATCAAGTATTCGGATCGCGGACGAAGTGTCTACGTCGTTTGTGACCTTGGATGGATTGAAGCAGGGGGATGCTCTTTCAAATTTATTGTTCAACATTGCACTCGAAGGAGCGATTAGGAGGTCAGGCGTGCAGAGGAATGGCTCTATCATCACACGGTCGCACATGCTCCTCGGTTTTGCGGACGATATTGATCTCATCGGCATCGATCGTAGGGCAGTGGAGGAAGCTTATGCTCCTCCGAAGAGAGAGACAGCGAGGATAGGCTTGACGATTAACTCTACCAAGACGAAGTACATGATAGCGGGTAGAGACAGAAGCAGGCCTAGTGGTGTTAGTGCTGAGGTAGTGATTGATGGGGAAGTGTTTGAAGTTGTTGAAGAATTTGTTTATCTTGGAACACTTGTGACATGTGACAATGACGTTTCCCGTGAAGTGAAAAGGCGTATTGCAGCTGCGAATAGGGCCTTTTACGGATTGCGTAGCCAGCTTAGGTCCCGTAACTTGCAAACGCAAACAAAATTCGCTCTGTATAAGACGCTGATTCTTCCGGTTGCCCTCTACGGTCACGAAGCTTGGACGTTAAAGGAGGTAGACCGAAAAGCTTTTGGAGTTTTTGAGCGCAAAGTGCTGCGGACAATTCTCGGTGGGAAACAAGAAAATGGAGTGTGGCGCAGACGCATGAATCACGAGTTGTACCAAGTGTACGAAGATGCGAATATTGTGAAACGTATAAAATACGGCAGACTTCAGTGAGCTGGACACGTAGTGCGAATGTCGGAAGAAAGAATAGCGAAAACAATATTCAGCAGAGAACCCGGTAGAGGTAGGCGACTTCGTGGGCGGCCGCGAACTCGCTGGCTGCACAAGAAAAGCTACCAAAAATTGAGATATGCCTTTTCTACCAATTTATGTATTAAAAACGTACAGAAAATGTGATAAATCATAATACATTCGTTGTATTAAGATGCGCTACACGGTTCCATAGCTTCCATACCACTACACACAAACACCTCCATTCAAACCCGAGAAGTTGAACCGGGTTGCGTCTAAAAATAACTTTCGCTTCGCTGCTGAGCTTCGCGTCCTATTGTCTACATGGAATTTTCCACTTGCAAACAGCAACCTGCTGGATGCGGGCTTTTCAGTGCACAATGGGTCTAGAGTCGTATTTACGAAGACAAAAATGTTTCTGCCAAGTTCTGTCATTTCTTTTTTTTTCATTATTGTGAAATGATTACGGTCAATCAAGTGTGGCTTATCCAAAAATCTGCTGATTAATTTTTCTCTATACAATACCAGAATGTTTTACAAAGTTATAGCAAATTTACAAAAATAAAACATTCGATTGATTGGACTGATTTGTCTTTATTCAAGAGACTTTCAGCCCTTGGATAAAACAATCGAATCATTAGAACTTTTCGAAAAGTTTTCAATAAATTGCAACTTTTTTGCCTTTGGTCATATTTTAATCGAGTCCAACGATACATGAAGACCAATACATTAGTCACAAACTTTCAAAATTTAATTTAATAAAATTCCACCACAAGGCAGCGCTAGTAAGCAAACAAATATTATATTCCATATATCTCAGGACTCAGATCACTAAGAAAGTTGATGTCTTCGGCGATGTTGTTAGGCTGGTTACGGCCGCTCAGTTGATTAGCTGATTGGTTCAAGGTTCTGTCAGTAGGCGGCGCTAGTTACGAATTAATTGAAGCATGCAACTTTTATTTATTATTTCAAATATATTCAGCAAGCTGTAACATTTTCAAAAATGCATCAAATATTCTCAAATGTTTCCTGCCAGTTGCACAACTAGTAAGCTATAAACGGTACAAATTTGGGATCGATTGGATAACTTTACATAAAATTGGAGCAACTCTAATAAAGTAGTTCATATTTGAGTGTTCTTCGTTTAATTGCTATATCTCTGGATCAAGTGAACCGAATGAAATGCGACATTGCACAATTATGACTAATACATAGCTCTTTGAAAAACCTTTGACTTGACTTAGACACGTTCAAAGAAAACAAACTTACAGCTTGTTGATTACTTCACGAAAAAATATCAATCATTTGAATGATTTTGCAAATGTGTAACTAGCGCTGCTAGTGGACCATTAACTGTAAGCCCTTGACTCACTTAACAACGTTGTCGAAGACACCAACTTTCTAAGTGGTGAGAGTCCTGATACATATGAAATTTAGAATTTGCCGTTTATTGGTGGAATTTCTAATTAAACGATCCATCACCATCCACCATGGCATCGCAAATAAAATTATTAGAAAGCAGATTTTTGAATCAGTTTAACCAGACGAACCACCCTAACATAACAATAATAGGGAATAGGGTCAACAATTGAAAATAAACTTTCCAAAACACAATATGTGTCTAAAAACTTAAGGCTGAAGCATAAACAGTTTTGTCTTCGCAAATACGGCTCTGGACCCATAGTGCAGTGAGGCGGCTGTATCACTTCCATCACCAAGCCACGTTTGTGTTGATCATGATGGCTTTCAGCCTTTTATCTATACATGTGCAGTTATAGCCGTGCTGGTTAGAGCGCAGGATACTGTGCATCACCATGATAGTGTCTCGGTTCGATTCCCGCCGCCGCCCGTATTTCTTTTTAAACATGTATTGGTATTTGATGCCGCCGCTGCTGCCATGATCAGTCTAAAAATAGAACAAATAATGAGAAACCAGTGCGACAGAGCACACGCACACATGCGAAATTTTCCTTTTCCAGATTCTAGGAAGCCAATACAATTTTTGATATACTGCCACCTACCATTTTTTGTATTTGCAAGGCCCTAATACAATATTTGTATATGTTTCATACCCAATTGTATTAGAATCTGCCAATCTCAGGTTGCGTGAAGAACCTCATGGGCGACTTCAACGCGAAGGCTGGTTCCGACAACTGGGACTATGAGCACGTCAAGGGACGCCATGGACTCGGAGAAATGAGCAAGAACGGAGAGCTGTTTGCAGCGTTTTGTGGCAACAATGACATGGTGATTGTGGGATCGCTCTTTCCTCATCCACAAGCGCACAAAGTGACATGGGTTTCCCGTGATGGCGTCACGGAAAACCACATCGATCACATCTTCTCTGCCAAAAATGGAGACAGTACCTTCTTGATGAGCGGAACAAATGTAGCGCCGACATTGCGTCTGACCTTCATCTCCTAATCGGCGAGTTCCGAACGCGCATTGCTCGGATTCATCGACAGAAGCAGAAAATCGGGCATCGGTTCAATACACGCCGACTGAAAAACGCTGCGGAGAAAAGGCCTTTCGTCGAGGAAATAGAGAACCGTGCTGCGGATATTCCGGAAGGTGGAAGCGTAGAAGATCAATAGAGCGCCATCAAGAACGCCTTCATCGCCACCGGTGAGAATAATTTGGGTGAGCTACGCTCCCGGAGAAAGCAGTGGATCACAGATGATACCTGGAGAAAGATAGAGGAGCGAAGGAACGCCAAAGCCGCGATAGAGCGAGCGAAAACACGAGGAGCCAAAGCCGTAGCCCGTCAGCGCTATTCGGCTCTCGAGAAGGAAGAGAAACGCTCATGTAGACGGGACAAAAGAGCGTGGACGGACTCCCTAGCAGACGAAGGCGAGAAAGCCGCAACACCGGCGACATCCGTCCCCTCTACGATATTTCACGTCACCTAAGTGGGATAAGATGGATGCTACGATGCCCGTGAAAGATACGTCTGGACAGTTACTGACCGACCCGGCTGACCAGTTGAAACGCTGGTTCGAGCACTTTGGAAACCATTTTCAAGTGTCGGTCACGCCATCAACATGGAGCCTCGTGGCCGTGCGGTTAGAGTCACCAAGCTCATAATCGCACTATGCCATGAGGTGAGGTTTCGATTCCCACTTCGGACGATGAAACTTTTCGTATCCACTGGTGCATGCTTTGTAGGTCCGTTGTCTAGTGTTATGTTTCGTTCAGTCTGTACAGCCGCTGGCTGAAGACGGTGTCCGTGTCTTTTTGAACACCGAAGCTCCATCAGTGCAGGAGACAGAAACAGCCATCCGTAGCATGAAATCGAACAGTGCTCCAGGGGTCGATCGCATATCAGCTGAGATGCTCAAAACTGACCCCGTAGTAACCGCACAACTACTGCATCAATTATTCTGCAACCTATGGAAAACCGCAACATTTCCGACCGATTGGATGCAAGGCGTCTTAGTAAAGGTACCCAAAAAGGATGACCTTGACTGTATGCGATAATTGGCACTGTATGCGATGAAGCACAGAACAGAGCATTTTCGTGCAGAGTACTGCACAACGGTGTCTTATCCGATCCCATCCGTGTCGTTGCTGGAGTGAGGCAAGGATGTATCTTATCACCGCTACTGTTCCTCAGTGTAATCGACGAGATCCTGGTAGGTGCGATTGATTGTGATCCAAATCGCGGATCGGGCTATGGCAGCCCATTACCATGGAAAACCTAAATGATTTCGAACTGGCTGATGACGCTGCTCTCCTAGCTCAATGGCGCTCTGATATGCATAGCAAGCCCGAAGATCTTGCCAATCGTTCTCGGCGGCAGGTCTTACCATCAATTTCATCAAGACCAAATCGTTGGATGTAAACACGGTCAAACCTTCCAGCTTTACGGTGAAGCTGGGCAAGCAGTGGAGAATGTTGGAAGCTTCCAATATCTTGGTAGCTACGGTAGTCAAATGGCAACCGATGGCGGCACCGAGATCTACATAGGAACACTGCTTTTGTGAGTTTAAGAAATGTATGGAAAAACAAACAGATTAGTCGACGCACCAAAATCCGATTTTCAAATCGAACGTTAAATCTGCGCTGCTGTACGCCAGTGAAACTTGGCGTGTACTAGTGGAGAACACTCAAAGACTGCAGGTATTCATGGATAGATGCCTGCGATATATAATTCGTGCATGGTGGCCTGATAATTTGGGTCGACCACCCTATACGCAGGTGCGGAAACGAAATCTGAAAGCATGCGTTAGATTGGAACCTAGCAGGACATCGCAGCAGAGGCAGACCCAGAGGCTCATGGCGGCGCAGTCTCAACAAGGAAATAAAGGAAGTCGATAGAAATTTGACCTGGCCACAGGTCAAGGTAATGGCTGGCAATCGGCCAGGATGGAAATCTTTCAATTCGGCCCTCTGCACCACCATGAGTGCTTAGGACTGAAAGTAGTAGAAACATAGGGTATTTGACCAAATACAAAGCAATTCTCGAACATTTTTTCCTTTTCAAACATTTGACCCTGTGGCCTGCTCGGAATTTTATATCTGTTCGTCCAACAAAGTCTCGATGTGTTATTTCCACCTTGCAGCTACCATAGTTATATCTGTCACCTTCGAAGTCGTAAACGCGATTCAATTCCGGGTCGGTTTAGAAAACTTTCGTAATTTAAGCTGATCGGCATGATGAATTTGGGACGATCGGCATGATGAAGAAGAAGATCTTACCTTCTATATTATTGCACATGGCGGGTGATGGCACACGTTACTGATCTTCTTGTAAAATTGTCGCATATAATTTTGATCAATGTTTATCATCTCCGATAGCAGATGTGGTAAACGCGCGGGTATCCAGCATAACCATGCTAATGGTAACGGGTTCAATCTTTTAGTAGTTAAAATATTCTTTACATCCTTGAGCATAGAGTATCACCGTGCCTGCCATACCATATACGCATTCGAAATTTCACTGGAAGTAGAAAGCTCTCAGTTAGTAACTGTGAAAGTACTCACTAATAGAACACTAATCTGAGATGCAACCTCAGTGTTTGTTAAGACGTAACGTCAGAATAAAGGAGAATAACCATGTCTCCTGTTTTTTTATTTCTGTAGTGATTTTTGTACTCTATCTTGTATCCGAACACCTACATTCGGCTTCTGACAACGCTCTTCTCACTCTCCTGGCACTTCTAATCGAACCAATCGTTTCTTAGTCATTTAAATTGACCACTAAAACTTAAACATTATACCTATGGTAAAGCTTGATCATTCAGGCCTTTTACTATTACCAAATAAGTTTGTAAAATATCTAGCGACTCTAGCGACTTGACCGGGATTCGATTCCAAGCACCTCTAGCAGGGCCTCGCTTTTTAGATGCGGAAGGTCCAGTTGCCACTTGTAGTTTCCTAAATTATTTGCGCCGCAAAACTATCTGCAGTTGCTTCATATTCCAGTTTACTGCTGTTGTAGCTGATATTTTATGGCATCCTACTTTGCACTTGATATTTCATCCGTGGGCCCACCGAGTCCAAATGAAATTTACTGTTACCATCCGGACATTCAAATGGGCAGTATAGGCAAGGCAGACAGCGAGCACATTCAGAAGGTCCGAAATGGGCGCAAACGAGGCCGAGAGAGAAAGATAAAATTACACATTGTGAAGACCCCAGGAAGGAGCAAGCGAGAGCGGAACTCAGGAGAAAGAAGAAGCAAACGATTAAGATAATAAAAAATGATAATGCAAAGAAACGATTAAGTCCCTTCTGTCTGGAGAAGTGCAACACCTTTTAAAGATCCACACAGAAGTGAAGGCCAAGACGCGATCGCCTTTTTCATTTTTTTTTCTCCTGCAGGTATTCCGTTTGCGCGAACCGATTATGGCGATGATGGTATTAGTGGCCGACTACTGGCTACTGGTTTCTCTGCATGGGTCCTCTTCTTGTCCCTGCAGCCGCAGATCCGAACGAACGGGTGACCACGCGCTGCCGTGATACCCCTGCCTGGCCCGTGCACAAACCATCATCAACTCCCGCTTGCTCCGATGATGACGACAATGACGATGGTGACAGCACCGATGATTGGTACACTGATTATGATGATGATCTTTTCTTAAGCCTCCTCTACGTCAACTTCTCCGACGTCCGTTGTCTTGACCATTGGGGGGATCGGCCTAAAATGTGCCATCAGAGTATTACCTACATCGAATAAGATTCTACAGGTAGAAGCATGATAACGTTATAACGAGCAGTATAAATGCAGTTCACCAAGTGTTGATCCCGAATGCGTTACCCAAATTCGTCCAACGAGAGAGTCACCTTGCCACGTGTGGTAGCAGGACGAGACGCCACCGGTATCCATGCACAATACAGTGTATCAAACAATTGTCCGTACAGCAATTTTTTGGTCAAAATAATTTTTCATTCAAATGTTTATAACTTTTTTGTACGTCAATCAGAAACGCTGAAATTTTCACCAATCATAAACCATATATTGCAGCTCCATTGGTAAAATTTTGAGCGAGATCGAAAAAGTTTTCTGAAAGTTATAGAACTTTTAGTAAAACTTATAGGATTTTTGAACACATTTTTAAAACATTATATCTCAATATGTAGTCGATGAAACTTTTTCAATCTTTTTTGTGTTATAGCTTATATTTAAGGCTTTCATATGCAGCTTTGTTTGAAGTTTTATATTCACTACAAAAAATATGAAAAATCTGTATATATTCAGAGTATTATTAGGAAATTTATCATACATTGATCAATAAAAGTGCCAAGTGTTTTCAACTTTTTTAAACTCTCTTAATGTAATATTTTTATACAGGACCTACTAAACAACATATGAAGAGTAGGTCCTATGCATTTTTCGTTCAGTTAATGCACTTTTATTGGTAGAAAACGTTTGGCAGATTATATGTTCAAAATATGGTAATTTTTTAAATAGCGTCAACAACATAAGCACATTTTTCATATATTTTGTAGTGAATATAAAACCTCAAACGAAGCTGCATATGACAGCCTTAGGTATAAGCTGTAACACAAAAAAGATTGAAAAAGTTTCATCGACTACATATTGAGATAGAATGTTTTAAAAATGTGTTCAAAAATCTTATAAATTTTAGTAAAAGTTCTATAACTTTCAGAAAACTTATTCGATCTCGCTCAAAATTTTACCAATAGAGCAGTAATATATGATTCATGATTGGTCAAAATTTCAGCGGTTTTGATTGACGTATAAAAAAGTTATAACCATTTGATGGATAAATTATTTTGACAAAAAAATTGCTGTACGGACAATTGTTTGATACACTGTATGTCTTTAAAATCTAGCAGCTGCGGATATTTCACGGTATATTGCGGATATATGAAGCTAATCACGGTTACTGCACCCTGTATCTGGCGCAGTATGATTTACCAGTTGAACTGGTGAACATCAAGGTCTTTATCCCTCTAACTTCAGCTAGCTTGAGGAGGTTCGTCTCGAGCGTCTGTTCACCAAGGAGGTGCGGCTCAAACAGCGCCTGCTCTAGCATCCGGGGCTGAGCATGGAATACTGTATCGCGTCATCTATACCTAAGGACGCATCCCCTTCAGTGCGATGTAGACAGAGCAGACCCGGTAAAGTGGCCTGCTGAAAACGTTATGACTAAGAATAGTAAAAGTAAGGGAAACGGACTGATGTAACGGTAACAAACCAGGCGACGAATTGAGGACAACAATAGGAAAATCGGATCTTGGACCGTGAGAACTTTGAATGAACCTGGACTTCTGGCTCTGGAACTTCAAAATGTCGGCTTGAATGTAGCAACTATGCGGCAGAAGTTACGCTGACCAAAACTAGAGAATACAAATTTCCAGTAGTAGAACCAACACTTCTACTGGTAGAACGTGGAGTTTGTTTTATAGATGATAGTAGATGAAGTGAATTATTCGGTAGAAGCCGATAAGCGACAGAATCTATGTGTTGTTAATGAGGGCCAAATTCTTCAACTACAGCCTAATCAGCATCTATGCGTCAACGAACGATAAGCTCGATAACACTAGTTTACAGCATTTTTGAACTCGGTAAGCTGATGATCGTTTCTGGTGTAGAATCATGCCCTGAGTACGAAAACGCGAAGTAAAAAATTACAGTAAAGCGGACATTTTTTCGACTTTCCATGCCAGGTTGATTTTTTTTATTCTTAACCACTTAACCTATTTTACAGCTCTTTTGTCCACTAGGCACTACGTGAGCGATTCCAATTGGCGGCTGCACGCACATACACTTGTACAGCGCCTAAATGTTTTCTATTATATTCTTATTCAACAATATCGAACTGGTTTGCCTTTGTGCTGCTTTCACTTTTCTACCCTGTCCTTGGTAGAATGATTCATCCGTATATATTCAATGCTCCCGCGTATGTCCATCCTTAGGTCATGTTTATTTTATAAATAGTACACATTTGCGCTTAAATCTCAGCTCATTGGTCTCCTCTTTTATTTCGTCTGGTAGCGTGTTAAATAGTCTAAATCCTTTGAAAAATAATGAATTCTGTGTTCCTGTCATCGTCAAGTTTGGTAAGCGAAAGTCATTGGCTCTTCTCGTCTCGTACTGATGCACGTCTGATCCATATTGGGTATCGCGCCACTTGGGCGGTGGCTTCTACAGTCGAGACTCCTATAAGATCACTGATCGGGGGGCGCAATAGGAATCCGCTTAATAGGAGACTAAGAGCTTATGGGATTTCGGCTTTTTGGGGGTGTGGCCTATTATCTCGGGTGTGTTAAGAGTTAACGCAATACTTTCTTCGGCAAAGTTTTAGGGCTTGATAAGATCTACCATTTAGAACTTTGGTTCATATGATTAGTTGGCTACTTGGCCGCTAGAGGGACCATCAACAGTTTGATGCTAAATTGCACTACAGGAACCATATCAGGTTGTCAAGCAAACGTTACGATACGCGACAGCTCAAGACCCTGATAATTTGGAAGGATAGTGTCTTCGGGAAAGTTGTTGGGTACGCCAATAACTTACTGACGATGAGTTGCGAAGTTCGAAATTCCTCCACTGTGCGGCGCTAGTGAGCAAGTAAATTTTCAAAACCTCATATCTCAGAATCCCGAACACGTAGGAAGATGGTGTCTTCGGCAAAGTTGATCAGTATGACATAAACTTACATAAAAATAAACACTTGTTTCGCAATTCTGCCACTAGGCGGCGGTAGTGAACATGCAAATATTAGAAAACTCATAGCTCAGAATCCTGATAACTTAGAAAGTTGGACCTAGTGGCAGAATTGCGAAACAAGTGTTTATTTTTATGTAAGTTTACAGATCAACTTTGCCGAAGACACCAACTTTCTAAGTTATCAGGATTCTGAGCTATGAGATTTCTAAAATTTGCATATTCACTAGCGCCGCCTAGTGGCAGAATTGCGAAACAAGTGTTTATTTTTATGTAAGTTTATGTCATACTGATCAACTTTGCCGAAGACACCATCTTCCTACGTTATCGGGATTCTAAGATATGAGGTTTTGAAAATTTACTTGCTCACTAGCGCCGCCCAGTGGAGGAATTTCGAACTTAGCAACTCATCGTCAGTAAGTTATTGGCGTACCCAACAACTTTCCCGAAGACACTATCCTTCCAAATTATCAGGGTCTTGAGCTGTCGCATATCGTGACGTATGCTTGACAACCTGATATGGTTCCTGTAGTGCAATTTAGCATCAAATTGTTGATGGTCCCTCTAGCGGCCAAATTGCCAACTAATCATATGAACCAAATTTCTAAATGGTAGATCTTATCAAGCCCTAAAACTTTGCTGAAGAAAGTATTGGGTTAACTCTTAACACACCCGAGATAATAGGCCACACCCCCAAAATGCCGAAATCCCATAAGCTCTTAGTCTCCTATAACGCTCACCCCTGTCTAGTAGGAGTTCGTTTAATAGGAGTCCGTTTAATAGGAATTCGTTTAGTAAGAGACTCGACTGTATATTCGTCTGTTTGCCACTATAACTCAGTCAATTTTGAACCAATTGACTTGAAATATTGTACACGGGTAGATACTATACCTATCTCACCACATTCCAAAAGTTGTGTCAATTGGTTCAAATTTGACTGAGTTATAGTGGAAAACAGACGAATATAAAAGCCACCGCCCAAGTGGCGCGATTCCCTTGTATGTTTTCTGTCAAATATTTTGGTGTCAATCCGTGCTTAATTTTAAAAACAAGAGTCAGGGTTCGAATTCTGTCCTTCACTGACATCCATTGCAGCATATCTCTCGTCAGTTTACTTGACGTCATCCTTTCATATCCTAATATCAATCGCATTGTCCGCGTCCGGTTTTGCACAGCCTGCATTCTCGTCATTTGCCGTTTTGAAGCTAAAAACAGGATGGAAGCATAATATTCAAAGTGTGGAGCCACTATAGAGTCTTATACAGCATCACCTTGTTGTCAAATGATAAAAACTTGTTAATTTTACATAGCATTCCATATTTTGAAGCTGCTTACGGAATTACGTAGTCAATATGCTTGTTGAAATTGAGTTTCTCGTCAACCATCACTCCAAGGTATTTTACCACATTAATTTGCTCTACAACTTCGCTCTCAATTGATAGGGTGTCAGCATAGCCAGTCCTTGTTTTGTTCGTAATTATCATATACTTCATTACTTTGTTATACTTTGTTTTCTTGACATTCAATTTCAGTTTTTTCATCTTCAGCCATTCCGTCAGTTTAATTAATTCAAGCTTCAGACCCTTAAGGAGATGAAAAGGTAAGGCTGCTAGGAAGGATGAGATACCGGTAGAACTTCTAGGGACGGAAACGAGCAGCTATGTACATCCATCAGATTCTTGTAAATATATGGCAGGATGAATAACTGTCCATTGAATGGCCCAGAGTGCGCCAAATTATTGAATGGACTAGAGTGCATCAACTACAGAGGGATTAACCATTTAAATTTGCCGTACAACACATTGTCGCGTATTCTGTCCAAAAGACAGACCTCTTGAGGAGTCCTTTGTCGGCGAATGTCTTGCTGGGTTTCGTGAGAGCTGATCAACGACGGATCAAATATTTAACCTGCGGATTATCCTAGATAAATTTCGGGAGTATAATTTGCTGACGAAGTACATGATTGCAGGTAGGAACAAAGGCAGGCCTTGTAGTATTAGTACTGAGGTTGAGGTTGGATATCTTTGAAGTTGTTGAAGGATTAATTTTGTGACATGTGACAGTGTTGCGTTGCGTTGCGTGGTAACGGAGTAATTCGTAGATTGCATACTAAAAGATGTCATGTTATATCTGTAATACTTCTATTCCGATTGCTTATGGAATGCTATTTGGGAAGGAACAGCTATCCAATCAGAGGTTGAAGCAAAAAAGACATGAAAACTTCCATTGCCGGCCACGCCCATCTTCTCCGTTACGAGGATAGGAAAGGATGTTGTAACGTGTGACAGTGTTGTCCCGAAACTTGCAAACGCAAATGACATTATTTCTTCCAGTAGACCTTTACGGTCCGGAGCTTTTGAGCGCAAAGTGCTGCGGACAATTCTCAGTGAGAAATAAGAAAATGGAGTGTAGCGTAGACACACCGTAGACATACACTCAGCGAAAAAAACTAACAAAATTCATCGAAATACCTTATGAAAATTTGCTATAACTAAAAATTATGGATGGCATAAGAATACCTTATGAAAATTGATCGTGCTTGTTATGACAAATTTCATAAGATAGACTTATGAAAATAACAAAAAAAAAAAAATTAAAATGATGCAGACTGGACTCGATCCATGAACGTCGCACGCTATGTCTGAGCTAGCAGATTATAAAAATTGAATGTACATCGGGTTTCTTTCCACAGAATGTCAGAATTCATGCTATATTATCATATGCAGAAGCTTTTAAAATATTTCATCGGGGAAAATTTGATTTTTTTCAACTTTTTAGCTGTTTTTCATACTAATTTGTATGAAATTCTCATTTTCGGCCAATTTCCCTCCCATACAAAATGTATGGAAAAATTTTAACCGACAGAATATTTTGAAACCTTCTGCTAATGCAAATATAGCTTGAATAGTGATGTTTGGTGGAGAGAAACCCGATGTACATTCAAGTTTTATAATCTGCTGGTTCGGACATGGCGTGCGTCGGGATCCCTAAGCTCGTGTCTTTCTTATCCACACGGCTACCGACGTTTGGGAATACCATGTTGTTAAACATATATAAAAGCCAAACTGTGAGACGATTTTACGTCATAGAGCAACCTTATGAAATTCATTCGGATCATTGTGAATTGTTTAAAGGCTATTTCAAAAGTTGCGCCTTATGGAAATCTTAAGTTTTTTTGGCTGACTGTACAACAAGCATCATGGTAGGTATTCAACAGCGTTGCAGTGTTTACCGAACCGAAGTTCCCTCTCTAAAACCGCTATGTAAGGCTTAAAAATGTCTAAACTCGTGGTGTACGATCTACACCGTGTCCAAAAAGTTCCCATACAAAATACAAATTCAGAAAATATAATTTTATTTCACATCTGTGATTCTCATTTTCAAAATGAATGCATGTATTAAAGGGCCACATAAAACTGATTGATAAAGCATACGGTTTAGAATAACGTTATTTTCTATTTGTTTTTATAGGCCTAGCAGTACACTTCCGTTTTCCGAAATCTGTTTGCTCCGGTACGTAAGAAAAATGTTAGAAAAGTTTTTAATACTATGGTAGCTAAATTAAGTTCATAAGGTTAAATTTTGAGTTTTTGTCCCTAGTATTGTACGAAATGGATATACTGAGACTAAAACAATACAATTTTAGTGACGATATGGTAAGAAATTTGTAAGTATGCCCAAATTGGGATGATTTCCTAGCAAATGATCGTTATATTAAAGATAAACATCATAAAACGTATTTTTTTCTCATATTTTTTCACTTCTGGTCGTATTTGCAACTAGCAATGGTGAGGACTCGATGAAATGAGACGAAATATCTATGAAATGACGTGCGTGCCAGCTAAAATGGACTTACGACACATAAGCGATCAACAGAGGAGGATCAAGGACAGTTAGTTCCAAAACATATGCTGTATTTGATCAGTGTTAGATGGCCTTTCAATAAATAAATTTTATTTGAAAATCCTAACTACAGATGCGAAATGAATTCAATTTGATTTTGTATGAGAGCTTATTGGACACGGTGTATATCCTATTCTGTTCTGGTCGCAACCAGAGAAAATAGGTAGAGAAGCGAAGAGTGAACAGCCGTCTGAACGGCAACACTTTTTCTGTTTTGATTTCGTAACTCGGATGTTGGCAACTGCCGAAAAAACAGATTCAAACAGAATAGACCTATCGAGGGTAGTGTCTTTCTCATGTACTGCATTAGAAAATGATTTATGCTGTTGATTTATTAACAAGAAATCATCTAAATTGTATACCAAAAAGGATCAATTTTCGTCAGTTTAAGGAATCATTGTTTTATACAGTAATATCCTTGATATTTAAAAATATTGGTAAAAAAATGTTTCGAATGATCGCAATGCTTATCATGAATTATGCGGCAATCGTCAAGGTTTGTTGATTTTGTTCGATAGGATACCAGTTTGACGGTTCGATAAGGTTTTTTTGGCTTCACACTCTTCGCTTCTCTAGGGTAAGAAATCAAACTTTGAACTAGTCAAATTGTAATCTTAATTTGAACCATTTCAAAATTCATTAAAACGACGTACTTTTCAGGCAAATATTGTCCCGAAAAAGATGTTAAACAGCTTTCCGTAATATAACCTGATAACATGGACTTTAAAAGCATTGAAAAATCCGTTTTTGTCATGGAAAACAGGCAATTGAAAAATCACTGTGATTTCACCCATTTCCCCCAAGAGAAAGCACATTTTCGGTGCACTCGTACAGCTCATGCATTGTATCACACGCAATATGTGAACACGTCAAATGAAAGCTTATTTATCGTAGAATCGACCAACCGAATAATATTCCGCAATATTTCTCATAAAACTATCAAATTTAAGTGATTCTTACTTGGAGAATGTTATCTTAAGTTGAACCATTTGTAATCTAAATTTGAACTAGTAAACGGGGGTGAGCTTCTAGTGTTGGCCTGTAGATTGCGCTAGTGGTTGCTTTGTTTACTCTTGGGGGATGGAAAAATCCAAATTTAGTTTCCAAATTCCTAAAGAATTTCGAACATTCTGAGTTGAGATTCCACTGCCTAATGAAAAATAGGTATGAGAATTAGCAGATTCATGTGATTTTTCAATGTTTAGCATGGAATTGGCTGTTTTGTGAGTTGCTCGAGCTGCTGCCGTGAGTAGTTCAAATTAAGATTAAAATTGGTTCAAATTATGATTACGATGGTTCAAATTAAGATTAAAATCATTGTTGATGAAAAATCGAATATTTCATTGAAATTCGGTGCAAATACAAACTTTTTACCATTTAACAGAAAGCTTATACCCGTGGCTTTCATATACATTCGATTTTGCCGTAGTTAATTATTTCCATGTGGGAGAAAAAATCACTTAAAATTTGCACTGCTTCAGAAAGTCGCAATTTGGTTCAAATTTTGATTACCTACCCTACCTATTTTCTCTGGTCGCAACAAATGCAGGTTGCGACACTGTCATTATTTGTTGATTAACTGATCACGTGTATACAAAGAAGCGAATAGTATGATACGTATAAGATACGACAGACTTCAGGGGGCTGGACACGTAGTGTGAATGTCGGAAAAAGGAAAGCTAAAACATTACTCAGCTTGGAACCAGGTAGCGGTCGTTGACCCCGTGGACAGCTGCGAATGTGTTGGCTACACGTGGTTGAAGAAGGCCTGAGATTCTTAAGCTACTAGTATACAGGGTCAAATATTTGTCCAAAAAGAAACCAATGCTCAAACATCTGACTCGATCGAATTTTCATTAGTGTCAAACTAATGTTGTTTCTTGAATTCTTTCCTTGTCAAATATTTGATAACATCAGACACTAATGAATATTCCATCGATTCAAACAAGTTGTTTGAGCATTGGTTTCTTTTTGGACAAATATTTGACCATGAGTACTAACATCTTTACACGATCGGGGAAACTGGAGGAATATCGCCAATACCGACTAAGATGATGCTCTACTAATCGCTCGGCGTTGGAGTAAAATATCGTCACAGACAAGATCTGTCTGTGGTACAGGTGCAGGTAACAAGAATAAAAATTGTAATGCATCTAAACGGTAAAACCGAACCTTTCCCCAAGAGCGTTAATTTTACTCCAATCTCCCTCACTTAAGTTCCTCTCCTGATGGGCTCGACAACTTTGCTCGTCGCTGCCTTGCCGTCGCTGCAACTCAGTCACTTGGCCGCAGTAGTATTAAATCTTGCTGGCGTGGTGGCAGTGTTCTTCTTCCGGCGAAACAAAACGCGTAACGCGGTAGCTTATATTTGATGTTTTCTTAAAGCAGTTCGTATGAGAAAAAAACGATCGCGGTCTCAGGCTGCTTCGGATGATTAGTTTGGATGCGCGGAGTGCACGACACAAAGGTAGGACAGGGAAAAAAGCAACACCGTTGGAGTTATCCACCTAGGCGTGTAACTGATTTACAACATGTTTAATTTAGAATTTAAATAGATCGCGAGTTAGATTTTTAAGGAAACTTTGTTTAAGTTGTAAGGTAAATTGACAATTATTGTAAATCAACCAACTGCTGTACACTTGTCTAATAGGCTAATGGACAAACCTGGGACAAAAAACACATTTCACTCCTGTATACTTTTTGAGTTCCATTTTGGTCCCATATCAACTGTGCAAAATTTTAGCTCGATGGGAAAAACATACCTATTTTAGCGCCAGCCGTTTTAAATTTTCATACAATTTACTATGAAGAAAATCAACTTTTCTAAGAAAAATCGCCATAGATTGCTCCTTAAAATAGATCGATGAATAACTTCTGTTGGGCATTTTACGAGGAACCTACCTTCCGAAGACCGCAAAGCGATCTGACAATATCTTTTGATTGCTCTGACATTCATGTACGCATCAGAAACACGTGTTTGATGAACAAATTGAGATTTCAATTATTAAAAAGAAATCCACATGCTCCGGTGGGAATCGACCCCACTACTCACAATTCGTTAGACGGCCGCTTCTTTCAGAACTGAACTCGATTCCACTAATACACATGGTTTGTGTCTTTTCACAATCCAAATCTCCTTCGAATGGAATTAGATGAACATCTACACGTCTCTGTTGTGTGCAATTTGCATGAATGTTAGAGCGTGAACTTCGGGTGCTGTCTATACGATGACTTATCGGTGCCTTATTACCCAAGAAACAATTCCGTTGCAGATTGGTTTTGTTTGATTTTTATTAGGGTTTTATAACAGAAATAATTAAAATTCACGGTTTTATGACTACTTTTATGAAAACTATTGATGAAATGTTTTATAGTATACTTGAAGATATCCATAAAGAGCAAAACTCTCCGATATGTAAACCTTGTGGCATTCATTATTACCACAATAAAACTGTTCAAACTCTCAACAGATGGCGATCCGTTCGATTAGTAACGACATCTGTTGGTGGAAAAGCAAAAACTACGACACAGCTAGGTTTATTACGGTCATCATAAAAGTAAACTTGCTTTTGTTTTATTTTCGCTAATAATGGTCGTCACCATATTGAAGAATAAGCTGACGTGAATGGAAAATAGTTAATTTTGCTCAAATAAGCAATGAATTGATAGTTTGCCGACATTTCCATAACATGCTCACGTAAATAAAATCTCTCAGCTGAGTTTTCTTGTGATTCGAGATAGTTTTGGCAAATTAACAAATTGATTTATTTCAATCCAAGTCGATAATATTCACCATTTTTGAAGCGCATTAATTTTATGTTTCTGCAATTCCAATATTCACGATAAAATTGAATGCGCATGAGCCTACCGACACAATAACTACTAAAATATTACTTTGAAATGATCGCTTTCTACTTACGAATGATGTATCCTCCTGAACTTTACATGCCATCGAAGAAGCTTCTCTGCATCCTGAGCTGTCATAGTTTATGTTGAAAAAAAAACAACAACAACAACAATCATCATAACCTTTCATCGACAATAGAAAATTTTCCAACTAGGTTTTAAAACAGTTTTATTGCTACTCTTAGTGTGGTTTGCAAAACCTCTCCGAGAGTGGTCCACTTAGCCGAAAGATGCTTTTAAAGAGGTTACCAACCCAGACAACCAATTTGCACGTATAGTGAAGTTTATGTTCATGTTATACGTACTTTTATACGGTAAAGTTACATCGCATAAGATGCAGCAAAAGTGCCTTATGCGTACAAAAGTGGAGGCGCTATACATGCATTGACGGGGAAATGATGACGCTGTATGCCTTGAAGCGATATCTTATGCGATGAACGGTATGCACTATTGCGACGTAATATAGCACCTTATGCGACTTAAAATATTCAAAATAAAAAAATCTTGTCACCTAAGTATCGAACTAATAACCATTGGGTTATCGAGCCGCACTTCACACTTAGCACCAAACACTTCTTATAAAACACACTGATTAAATGTTATGACATTCTAACTTACCTCAGTGGTTGTTGGAATGTACTTGGTTTCCGTGCGCTGTACGTGGTCGGCAGGCTCTTTGGAAATCAAAATGATGTAGCATGATTTCCCGCACAGTTACCACTACTCCTCTCTTGCAAGCACCACCCATTGTTAATTATAAGGTCAACAAAACAAAAATGATGACTTTGTAACTTGTTTTGTAACCATAATGATGACTTTTCACTTTCTTTAACTTTTTAGCACTCCAACAGCACCTCTTTCATTGTTATCACATATCACATTGCAATATGCCAACGTTAACGATTCTACCTCATGCGAGTTTGTATGTACATTTGAACGAGTTTATTTTCACTTTTATGCGATTTAGTTTGTACACCAATGCGAGTTAAACTGACATAATTAGAAAAGCACCAAGCGAAGTCGTATAATCATCGCAGTACGCAATTATGCGAATTCAATTGACACTTTGCGAGTTCACTCGAACACTTTTGCGAATAAGCAAAGTTCGTCGCAACAAAACATCGGAATGTCGTCTACTACGATGTAGTCATGCATTATAAAAGTGAATTTGCACTCTTATATGATTTTACCAGATAAATCGCAGTAAGTTCAAAAAATAACATCATATGCGATGAAAATTGTCCCTCAGCCGTACATATATGCGATAATGACTTAAAATACAGGTCGGACTCGATTATCCGGAGTATTGATTTTTATTTCCCTCCGGATAATCGAATTCTCCGCATAATCGAATCACGAAAAAAATATTAATTTGGAATTCAAAAACGTATGGAAATGTAATGTTTTTGTTGTTTTATGTGCATGAAGCAGTGACGTAGCCAGAAATTTGAATTGGGGTACGTCCATAAATTACGTAACACAAAATTTTTATTCTTTCCCTTCCTCCTAGTCATGCTATTTTAATGAGACCCATGAAGTTTTTGTGTTGGTCATTGCACAATGTGGAATTCTCCCTCTCCTGGTGAAGCGTAACGTAAGTTATAGGTGTTCCATTAGAATATTGTATACTGTGGGACCTTGATTGTATTTTAGGCTGACAAATCGGAATTGATTTTTTTGTGAATTTTGAACTTTATAAAGAGGTTCTGATTCTATCAAAGGAAACAATACAGTTAAAGGGGGTTGCTTTATTTTGAACTTTATCAGTTCGGGAAAAAAAGGAAATGAATAGGGCTGTGGTATTAGAAATGTACTTTTGCTATTTATAATTTATGTTGGCAATATAGTGGCTCAGAAAATGGTGCTCTTTTGTATAACATAAAAACACAATATTGTTTTAAATTTAAAAACCCAATTGTGTCCTGACAAACAGGAGACCGTAGACTTAGACAGTAGCTTAATTCAAAAACGATCACAATCTCGCTAACGAAATCCTTGTAGAAATCTTTAAAAGAATGCCTTGATTTTCCCCTGGAAAAATCACTGGAGGAATGCTTAGAGAAGTTTGAAAGAAGTTCCTGAATCACTACGAAAATTACTGTAATTCATAGAAGATTTCTGTAATAAAAATTTAAAAAATTCCCAGAAGAATCCATGGACAACATCCTGAAGGTCTATACCCGAGCAGGAACGAATTAAATATCATACCAAGACAAGGTATTGAGTCATTAATAAAGATACCTCAAAGAGTTATTGATTTGGTACTGAGGACTGCTTGAGGTATTATTGAATTATAGAACAGGCACCATGTATTGTTTCAGGTTTTGCATACCTCAGTTTAATATTTTACACCTATTCTCTCCTGCTCGGGTATCTGGGAGTTCCTGAAGAAAGCCCTAAACATTAAGCCTGTCCAGCTTTTATTTATTTATTTATTTATTTATATGAATCCCTTCATCTGACCTGATGTCTCAATGAAGTTGGACAGGGAAAAGCCACATTGAAAACAAAGGGGCATAAAAACCCTGTATCTTAAAAAATAAAAACAATGAAAACAAACAATGCAAAACGGGAACATACACAATCTAGTCACACAATAAAAGCTATACTAACTAAAACTTAACTAACAGTGATGTCTTTATACTAAAATATGAGGGCTTTTCCGATGAATTCAAATCCTTGCATTGCTAAAATGAGCTGAAAATTGTCGCTGAAGAGTAGACACTGGCACATCGAAGTCGTGTAAATGAGACACTTCATTGAAGGTAGCCGACATAAATCGAACAGGATCGTGCTGCCCATAGAGACTATTCCGGGAATCCAAGTACAGCATGTTTCGTCTTCGTAAATGGCGTTCAGGAGCATATAAACCGAACATTTCAAGCAGCGATGGAGAGTCGACGATTCCGTTGAGGATTTTGGTTACAAACATTGCTTGCAAAGTTCGGCGTCTAACTTCCAAGGTATCCAATCCTAATAGTTGACAGCGGGCTACATAAGGGGTTGCCTGCTGGCCTTCGCGCCAGGGGAGATTCCGCAAAGCGTATCGTACGAACTTCCTTTGAATGGACTCGAGCCGGTTGATCCATGTTGATTGGTACGGGCACCAAACAACGACAGCGAACTCCAAAATCGATCGCACTAACGCACAATAAAGTGATCGCAGGCAGTGCGGATCCTGAAATCCTTTGGCAATTTTCATTATGAAACCAAGCTGTCGGTTAGCTTTGGATATGACCTCATCACGATGAAACCGGAACGTAAGTCGGTCGTCAAGCGTAACTCCCAAGTCCTTGATGCGATGAACTCTTTCGAGGCTGCTTCCGGAGAGTTTGTAATCGAAAATTATAGGTTTGAGTTTTCGGCTAAACGTTATGACTTGGCACTTCTCGATGCTAAGTGTAAGGCAGTTTCCCGCACACCACTGCTCAAAACGTTTAAGCAATTCCTGGAGAGCAAAACAATCATCAAGGCACTCTACGATCATATAAATTTTCGCGTCGTCAGCATAAAGAAGTTTTACACCAGATGGTAGGATCAGCGTCACGTCATTAATAAAGAGTGAGAACAATAACGGGCCTAGATTGCTGCCCTGTGGTACGCCAGACAGGCTGACGAAGGGGGCAGAATAAGCGGATCCAATTTTCACACGAAGCGATCTTCCCATCAAGTACGATCTAAACCAGTCAACACCTGCAGCAGATAAGTTTTTGCAGTAGAATATGGTGGTCGACTTTATCGAACGCGGCCTTGAGGTCCAAATAAACAGCGTCGACTTGCTTTCCATTGTCAACTGCTTGTATGCAAGTTGATGTGAATTGAGATAGGTTCGACATGACTGACCTTTTTGGAAAGAATCCGTGCTGGTCAGTAGATATGTACTGCTTGCAATTAGCAAATAACACGTTGTTGACAATGAGTTCGAAAACTTTCGAGCAGGTTGATAAGGTGGTTATTCCACGATAGTTATCGACATTACATTGATCCCCTTTCTTATGTACTGGAAACAGATATGAAGACTTCCAGCTCTGCGGAAATAGTCTGTTTTGAAACGATAGGCTGAATATTGTTGTCAAAGGCTTCAGTAACGCAGAAGTACATCGTTTCAACAACGCCGAAGGAATCCCATCTGGACCAGCGGAGAAGGAGAGTTTGAGTTTCCGAATGGCGTTAGACACATCTTCTTCACCAATGTCAAAAAGATCAAAATCCAAAACGTCGGAAGGAGTTTCTCGAAGGGCTACGATGGTCTGCGACGGTTGCGCTGCAGAATCGTTGAAGGCGGATCTGAACTTGGCAGCAAAAAGTTCACACTTCTCTGTGGCGGTTTCAGCTGATAATTCTCCGTGGTACATCGTAGTTGGCAGTCCATTTACGTTACGTTTGGTTTTCACAAACGACCAAAACTGCTTGGGATTTGATCGCAAGTTACGCTGTGTATTGCTGATGAAGCGGGCATATAGATGTTGGTTATATCTCCTGTACCTGCTGCTCGCGAGATTGAACTGCAGCTTAAGAACTACAGAGCGGTGGTTGCAATACCGGCGTAACGCAGACGAGCGACGTCGTTTAAGACGTTTCAGCTTGCTGTTGGACCACGGTGGCTTTCTCGGGGGTCTTTTAATCGGCACATGATCAGCAATAGCATTGGCAATAACATCGGAGAAATAATCCACAGCATCATCAACATTTTGGAACGAGTAGATTTGATTCCAGTCGGCGGCAAGCAGAATATCATTAAGCGCAACGTAGTCGGCTTTGCGGAAATCATAGCTGTTCAACTCATGAGTATCTTCAAAAGCTATAGGTGCCGAGCAAGATAAATCCATTTCAATCGGGGGATGACTAACATCGATGGGAATCAATGGTTCAACAGCAACTCGGACAGTGCAGTTCAACAAGGCTAAATCGTTTGCAAGCACAAGATCTAGCATACGACCGGACGAATTTTCCACAGAGTTGATCTGCGTCAAACCATGAAGGTTGAATCCGTCCAGCAGTTCACAGGCGGCAACAGAAAAACGGGATCGGTCAAAGTCAATCGTCGGACTTCCGGTATTAGACGAAATCCACCGCACAGCTGATTGATTGTAATCGCCAAGCACAAGAGCCATGTCATTGGTTTTGAGATTGGAAACAACGGAGCCAAGAGAGTTCACGTGTTGATGAATAGCATTGATATCGTTCTTGAGATTGGGCGGTAAGTAAATGACACCAATACTGATGATGTAACCTCTTATATCGACTCGAACCCACAGTTGTTCAAGAGCGTCGCTAATGGAGGCAGGTTCACGCATGCTTGCAAGGTGTGAGGCAACTGCCACTAGAACGCCACCGCCTCTAGTTTTGTGGCTATTTCCCGGGTTACGGTCAGCTCGGTAGACGGTGTAATGTTCCCCAAACAACTGTGCTGAGTGTATAGCCTTGTCGAGCCAGGTTTCAGTCAGCACTACAACATCATAATCTTGGTCGCTAACAGCAAGAAAGAAGTCGTCAATTTTAGTGCGGAGTCCTCGTACATTCTGGTAATAAATGCGTAGAGGTCGAGAGTCATTTAAAACCTTAATTCCCACGGTGTCCTGTAGGGGGAGAGTGAAGTTATCACGCGACCCTATTCCGGTAACTTTACACATGACCTCGTTGCCATTTCCGTCACTCAAGGGTGGACTTGAAAATCAGAGAACATTTTTGAAAAGCTGGACAGGCCTACTAAACATATCCTGAGAAATATCTAGAAGAAATCCATGCACGAGTTTCTGCAGAAAATTCAAGGAAGAGGAGCGCCTGGAATAATGCTTGGAGAAGTTCCAGCAGTACTTTTGGGACTTCCTCCCTAAAGGGCTTCCTATGCTCCACCAAGATTAAATTCTGGAGGAAACTTTAGAAAAACCCTTGGAGAAATCTTTCCAAGAATTGCAAGAATAATTATCGGGAAATTTATAGAGGAAACCCTGGTGGTATTGTAGGTAAATTCCTGAAGAAATCCCAGGCGGACTGAGGAATTCCATACGGAATTCTTGGAGGAATACCAATTGATACCAAGAGGAATTCATCTTGGATGCTTCCAACTGCTGGAAGTCTGCACCAGAAATTCATCATTTAAAAAAAATCCCTGGAGGACTTTTCCTTGGAATTTCTAGAGGAATCCCAGAAGTAATATCCGATGGAATCTCTGCAGGCATTGTTTGAGAAATTCCTGGATTGACGTCTGTTTTCAAAGGATATCGTTAATTTTATTTTGAAAACAGACGCAAATTTAGCATTTTTTTCGCTGAAACGAAATTTTAAATTATTTGCCCCTTTTCAAATATAACGGGAGATTTGATCGTTACGTAGTTTGTATTCCAAAATATATCAGCTAATATTAAGGACAAACGTCTTTAAAATTTGCTTCAACAGTGCATCAGAACTTCAGACGCACAAATCTCAAAAAGCAAGCTTTAAACAACAGTGATTTGTTTTAATCTGTTGTTGTTCATTTGTAATAAGCTTCAAATAAAAAGATCAGGAGCGCTGCTTTTGTTTACGAAGAGATGTGTGCGATCGAAATCGCGATTAGGTGCCAAAGTCGGCCATTTTGGGGTTATAACAAGTCTGTCCTTAAAATTTATTGTAAAATGGTATGCGGAATGTAAAACACTTTTTCTTGTTATGTAAGCCCCTCGGCTGCTCCGACGGGAAATAATCTTGTAGTGGGTGGGATTATGTAGAACACTGGGTCGTCTATTCAAAATAGCACCGTTTTAAACACTAGAACACCCTAGTCCACTTACCTGAGCGGGAACTAAATTTGATAATCAACTCACGGTTCGGGTGGAGGGGGGTACAACCAATTTCCGAAACCAAAGCAGAAAATTTATAAGCGGACCGCTAAGAATGAGGCATTAGAACCCCTTTCTGGGTACGAAACAGCGAAATAAGAGTGTATATGACGTAATCAGGGCAATGCGTCTTAAAAGAATACTCTAACTACCATTTCATTTGAACTACATACTAAATGGTTTTATTTGCCCTTTTTGGGGCTTTTGAGAGAGACGATACATGTGAGGAGGGTACTTGCGGTTTTGGGGTCCTGATCAGTGATCTGTCGGTGGCTCGGTGACGAAACTACGGCGGGGCGGTGGCCCGGCGGCGACACTGTGGCGAGGCAGTGGCCCAGCGGCGAATGGAAACTGCGACGGGGCAGTGGCCCGGCGGCGAAACTGCGGCGGGGCGCTGGAGATACGTTGGTAAGCCGTATTACAGGGTGGCAGGCTTGGCTACGGTACCGGTTCCCAACCGGTTCTATGTTGGCGGGAATCACTGGCGGCTGACCGGTTCGATTGTTGGCTTCGGGACGGTCAATTGGCACAACGGATGGCTTGGCATGCACGGATGATGAATGGCGTCGGAATTCATTGCCGGGTCCGACGATGGCGGGGATCACCGGTTCCTAACCGGTTTGATTGGAGATTTCAGTGGGTGGCTGGACCAGATCGGGAATCACATGCGTTAGTGACCGTTTCCAAAATGGAGGACTTTCGATGGCATGCAGTCGTCCTTCTGTCCGTGGATAGCCTCCAAAATGGCGGAGGGGATGGCTATCGAGTCCCAGCCGGTGAATGGTGGGGGATTCGAGCGTGAATCCGGTCCTTGGCGTCGTGCAATCTGTGGGTAGGAACAACGGCTTCGAGGTTTCCACCCGGAAAGCCCAAAAGAAAAGGCCCGAGCTCGGACCTGATCCCGAAGATTAGTAACCATCACTTCAAATCGTCTCCCCCCCCCCCTCACTGCCTCTCTTTTATAGTTTAGCACAAATATAGTTACCTTTTCTTACAATAGCTGTTCTTTCTTAACTGGTACAGGTGGTGGATTTTCTTCTATTTAACACATGCGGCTATATAGTTAGATTAACAAATTTCACATTAGGCATACACAATTACAAATTAGATATAAGAAACTAACCGTACTATAGTTTTTTTTAAGCACAAACAATTAGCTTTAGGAAAACTTCAATAACTGTAACTGTGAAATAGATCTTTAAGAACGCAAAACTAGAATTACTTATATACACTTTTACCCTAAATCTGGGCTTTTAGATTTACTTTGAAGGTTTTCACGACGCGCACTACGATCTTCTTGGCGGTCACGGACAGAAAGAAAGACCTTCTGCAATGGCGTATTATTAAAAGGCATTCAGAAAAGCCGAACTATCCCGAGGCTGGACACCCAGTTCATTTGCAATGGTTGGCATCCCTTCCTAGAACTCTGAGTTGCATGTTTTACCTTAACGTTTCAAACCGCTGTTCATAAATGACAGGTGTGAGCATCCACTACGAGTGCCATAGGAGTAGCCAGCCTGCGCATTCCACCGACAGCTGTGAGTACTACACCAGTAAGGCTGTCAGTTTGTTTGTTCAGGGTCGGATTTGGGTTTAGGGTGCTTACTGGCGTGTGGGGGTTTTGGGGAAAGGATGCTTGTGGAGGAGCCATCAAGCTTATAAATTGGAACCTACGGTTACAGTTAAAAAAAAAGCTAACACAATCTGGTCAGAAAACCGAAAATATCTGGAGAAAACGCAATCGAGGCCTCTCAAAATCGGGTCAGCACAGTATTATAATATCAAACGATTTCGAATTTCTGCATTAAAATATTAAAAAAATCTCAATAAAAAATACTCCGGATAATCGAGTCTAAAATTCCGGATAATCGAACCCCGGATAATCGAGTCTCCGGATAATCGAGTCTCCGGATAATCGAGTCCGACCTGTAGTACTTTATACGATGTACAGCGTGCATCCTTATGCGATTCCTGGTTGCCTAGGAAGTGGTTTTAATGTATGAATAAGTTTTATAGCAAGTTTTATAAAATTGGGCATGAAGATCTCTTATAGAGCGGAACAAATCTTAAAATGTTACCTGGGCAGTGTGCCCTCGGACTCTCGACGGGTCGGTCCTCGGCCGACCTATTACGGTAGTGTAACCGTGGCTCCCTCTACAAAGGTCAATTTCTCGATTTTTGCTTAGGCTGAAACCAAGCCAAATGGAAATTACAACGTTTTATTAAGTAAAAAAGAAAATCGCGTTAAGTACTGTTTCTTTGAATTCCACTAACTTACTTCGAGTCAAGTACAAGACACTGAAGACGGCCTTACAGTTGAGGTCGAAATACGTATCTGTCAAAGGATGCAAATTCTTAGTGGAACTCAAAGGAACAGTACTTAACGCGATTTTTTTTTACTTACAGATATTCCCCTAACAAGCCCAGGTTAATCAACAACGGTTATTGCTCTGACATTCATACAGGTATTAATAGGAACATGTTTAATCAACAAGAGACTACGAACCGTTACAATTGTCGACGAAAAGGGACTTGCGATTGGAAGCTTGGAACGTGGAACTGCAGATCTCTTAATTTCATTGGTAGCATCCGCATACTTGGATACTGAAGGACCGCGGGTTCGGCATTGTAGCGCTGCAGGAGGACAGGATCAACAGTGCAAAGTCAGATCATCTAGAACCTGAAACACGGATCAAGGGATCAACTGTCATGCACGTTGAAACCGCCCAGCACCTAAAGTGTGTAATACCTACTCATTAGTGCATAATTTCCAGACAACACCAAAAATGTGTAACAGCTACACATTCACAAAAACAGCTCGTCCACTCTTCTAGTTGCGAAATGCCGATATTTTTTGGTTTACCAAGGTCACTAGTAAACCTAGCTAGATTGCCGTACACATTTTTTTTGCGAATTTCACGATTTTGCGGACGCAGGAGCTGATTTTGTGAATGTGTAAGTGTTACACATTTTTGGTGTAGTCTGGAAATTATACACTTTAGTGCTGAGCGGTTTAAGCGTGTTGTAATCATTTGAATATCTATGGGTCTATGGGCGGATCGACTGTGATTGATAATATGCTTGCTGGAATTTTCGGCTTTCAGTCTCTGTGCTATCATAATCAACACCTGACGTTTTGGTCTATGTGAAATATGAACATGCACGTGCAGGAAGGAAGGGAGGCAATATATAGACCCGTAATCGGGAGAAGCAGCCAATATGTTCCAAGTGATACGTCTGTTTGTCTGTGGTAGAAGTTGTTCAAGACTATGTGCAGAAGCTAGGAGTGGTCCTAAAGGGACCATCCTAAAGGGATGTCCTGAAGGGACATCCGATCGTCCATACGTAGTACCTCAGCTGCAGCACTAGGTTTCGCGACTCTGAATCACAGAAACGATTGGTACGACGGCGAATGTGAACAGTTAAAAAACGAGAAGAATGCAGCATGGGCGAGAATGCTGCAACACCGTACGAGAGCGAATGAGGCACGTTATAGACAGGCGAAGAACAGGCAGAACTCATGTCTTCCGGAGGAAGAAGCGTCAGCAGGAAGAACGAGATCGCGAAGCGATGGAAGAACTGCACCGCACCGCGCTAAGGACACTACACGCAAAAACGGTTACGCTCAAAAATGTGTTCGGCCTGCACATTTTTAGTAAACATTCATGCCGCACATGACTGTGTTGGAAACGCACATTTTTTTTTAAAATTGCTCGTGCGCTCACATGAGCATATATTTTGCAATAATTTCGACATGGCAACCTCACTGGGTTTATAAACCACCTTCAAATACCGAAAAATATTGATATTTTGCAAAAATGTGAGCGTACGAGCAATTTAAAAAAATGTGTGTTTCCAACACAGTCCCTGTGCGGCATGGGCGCTACTCAAAAATGAGAGCTTTTATTTTAGAGAGTAAAGAAGCTGAACTGCTCGCGCAGAGGCTTTGTGCCACACGCAGAAATCGATGTACACAGCGCAACGAGTAACTTTCACGCAGCGACCGAAAAGACAAAAGAATTTTCACGCAGATTTGTGTAACACTGGATCAACACAAAAAATGTGCTGATCCGGTGTTACACAAATCTGCGTGAAAATTCTTTTGTCTTTTCGGTCGCTGCGTGAAAGTTACTCGTGTGCTGTGTTATTTCATTTAAGGGTGCACACGCCGACATGTGCCAAGGCAACCACGGGAATATTCTCACGAGCGAGCGTGAGATGGTTGAGAGGTGGCGGCAGCATTACGATGAGCACCGAAGGTGGCGTGGTAAGAGATCTAGGAGTACGTGCGCAGGACGAATGTTTTCCAGCTCCTAATCTCCAAGAGATTAAGGAGGAGATTGGCCGATTGAAAACAACAAGGCCGCTGGAGCAGATCAACTACCAAGCGAGTTACTAAAATACGGTGGAGAAGCACTGGTGAGAGCACTACACTGGGACATTACAAAGATTTGGGAGGAGGAAGTATTACCGGAGGAATGGATGGAAGGTATCATGTGTCCCATGTACAAAAAGGGCGACAAGTTGGGCGACAAAATACTCTTTCAAATTTTATGCCGACGCACGTCTATCACCGTTCGTGGGTCAATATCAGGCTGGATTCTATGGTGAACGCGCAACAATGGACAAGATGTTCGCCATCCGCCTGGTGTTTCAGAAATGCCGCGAATACAACGCACAGTGGGATCATTCTGAAAAAAGACGATCAAAACCTCTAAGAGCCGTTAGATGACATTTTAGCATATAGGTGTCTTTGGAAGATATGTTCAGAAGAATCTTCTCTATTTTTATGCATATTTACTGTATGGTAAAACTGTAGGGTGAACCCGAGCAAAAAAATATTTTTTCAAATTATTTTTTTAGAGGGTAGATGTCTTCAGCAAAGTTGTAGAACAAGTAATTTCAAGTAACTTTGCTGAAGACACCATATAGCTTGGACTTCATTTTTAGGGAGAAAATATGAAAGTTTAAAAAACAACCTCAAAATCAGTTTTTTGAACTTTTCCATGATTATATCGTAAAATTTCAACGTGATATGTTCTACAAGTTTGTAGGTACTACTGGAATACACTATCTTGCCGAAGACACCAACTCTGTAAAATTGAAAATTGCTCCAGTAAACCATTTTTTTTTGAAAATTTTTCACTATTTTCACTATTGAATATTTTTTGAATAGGCACTTTTTGGCAGTCGTGCTATCAAAATTTCAATGCTTTATCATGTCCAGAATAGACCAAAAGTGACTTAACAACCGGGTCTGATAAGGCACTTTGATTTCTGATGCTATTTCAATAGTCATTTTTCAAAGAAAATATTCACAAATTTCATACAAATCATTTAATACAAACTGAAAACTCACGAAAACTTTTCGACATTAATATTTGCTAATCAAAATAGTATTCTTGTTGAAATAGTCTACATTTCTAACACTGTGGTTGACTTTACATTGAATACCCGACAAAAAATATCGCTTTTTTAATTTTTAGATGAGTTAAAAACTCACTATTGAATATTTTATGAGAAGCACTTTTTGGCAGCCGTGCTGTCAAAATTTCTATCGTTCAATATGTCCTGAATAGACTAAAATTGATTTAACAATCGGGTCTGATAAGGCACTTTGAGATCTGAAGCTATTTTAATAATAATTTTCAAAGAAAATATTCACAAATCCCATACAACCTTTCGATATTATTTTTAGTTCATCCAAGTAGTAATTCTGAATAAAAAAAAAACAAGTTAAATAAATGTAGACTATTTCAACTGTCAGTGTCATTTATTTTCAACTACAAATTTTGAAAGAGGGAAAAGCCTCTTTGAGTGATTTCCTCATCTACGAAATCTTTCTCAAAAAGGCACAAATTATCTTTTCAAAAAATCGTTATAATATAAACTTAAAACTAAAGGCTCCTCCGGAAAAGTATCCATAATCGAGCCGTGATCCATCTAAAAATTAAAAAAGCGATATTTTTTGTCGGGTATTCAATGTAAAGTCAACCATTGTGTTAGAAATGTAGACTATTTCAACAAGAATACTATTTTGATTAACAAATATTAATGTCGAAAAGTTTTCGTGAGTTTTCAGTTTGTATTAAATGATTTGTATGAAATTTGTGAATATTTTCTTTGAAAAATGACTATTAAAATAGCATCAGAAATCAAAGTGCCTTATCAGACCCGATTGTTAAGTCACTTTTGGTCTATTCTGGACATGATAAAGCATTGAAATTTTGATAGCACGGCTGCCAAAAAGTGCCTATTCAAAAAATATTCAATAGTGAAAATAGTGAAAAATTTTCAAAAAAAAATGGTTTACTGGAGCAATTTTCAATTTTACAGAGTTGGTGTCTTCGGCAAGATAGTTTATTCCAGTAGTACCTACAAACTTGTAGAACATATCACGTTGAAATTTTACGATATAATCATGGAAAAGTTCAAAAAACTGATTTTGAGGTTGTTTTTTAAACTTTCATATTTTCTCCCTAAAAATGAAGTCCAAGCTATATGGTGTCTTCAGCAAAGTTACTTGAAATTACTTGTTCTACAACTTTGCTGAAGACATCTACCCTCTAAAAAAAAAATTTGAAAAAATATTTTTTGCTCGGGTTCACCCTACAGTTTTACCATACAGTGAATATGCATAAAAATAGAGACGATATTTCTGAACACATCTTCCAAAGACACCTATATGCTAAAATGTCATCTAACGGCTCTTAGAGGTTTTGATCGTCTTTTTTCAGAATGATCCCACTGTGCAACGTGCCCACACATCACTTGTTCATCGATTTCAAATCGGCGTATGATACAATCGATCGAGAACAGCTATGGCAGATTATGCACGAATACGGATTCCCGGATAAACTGATACGATTGATCAAGGCGATGATGGATCGAGTGATGTGCGTAGTTCGAGTATTAGGGACACTCTTGAGTCCCTTCGAATCTCGCAGAGGGTTACGGCAAGGTGCAAGCATGGGAACACTCACTTGCAGAGAGTTACACTCACTTGATGTTTTCTCAGCTCAGAAGCGTGCAATCAAGAAATGATGTATGGACGACTTTTGCCTTGCGGTTTTGTCTCAAAGTTTGCCGAATAGAGTAGGGGTCGCACACGCATACCGAAGCCGTGAAGGAACTGCGAAGGCAACTCTCCACGAGGTGAATATAAATTACACTCACCTCGTGGAGAGTCGCTTTCACAGCTCTGTCTCGACTTTGATATGCGTGTGCGACACCTACTCTATTCGGCAAACTTTGAGACAAAACCGCAAGGCCAAAGTCGTCCATACATCATTTCTTGATTGCACGCTTCTGAGCTGAGAAAACATCAAGTGAGTGTAACTCTCTGCAAGTGAGTGTTCCCATACCTGGCAAGGTGATGGTCTTTCGTGCTTGCTGTTCAACATTGCTTTAGAGGGTGTAATAAGGAGAGCGGGTATAAACACGAGTGGAACAACCACTCCGCCACCCCGAATTCATATCGACGGTGATGGAAACGAGGCGGTTGAAGAATTCGTGTATTTGGGCTCATTGATGACCGCTGACAACGACACCAGCAGAGAAATTCAGAGGCGCATTTTGGCAGGAAATCGAGCTTACTTTAGACTCCGGAAAACTCTACGATCGAACAAAGTTCGCCGTCACACGAAGTTAACTATCTACAAAACGCTGATTAGACCGGTTGTTCCTATGGACACGAAACATGGACTCTACGTGCAGAGGGCCTACGCGCCCTAGGAGTTTTCGATCGGAAGGTGTTGCGTACCATCTACGGAGGTGTGCAGATGGAAGATGGGAAATGGAGAAGGCGAATGAACCACGAACTGCATCAGCTGCTGAGAGAACCAACCATCGTCCACACCGCGAAAATCGAGAGGCTACGGTGGACGGTTCACGTCATCAGGATGTCGGAGTGCAACCCGACTGAAATAGTGGATTCGAGAGTTATCCGACCGGTACAAGGAGACGTGGTGCGCAGTGAGCTAGATGAGTCGATCAAGTAGAGGGCGATCTGCGGACCCTTCGCAGAGTGTGGAACTGGAGACGAACAGCTATGAACCAAATAGAATGGAGACAACTACTATGTACAGCAGATGTCACTCAGGTCTTAGTCTGGCCGGTAGGATAAGTAAGACTTATGTACACGTAATTCGGGTATTTGTCGATTATTTTTTACGTTCAAACAGGTGGAAATCAGCCATATGACCTCACAACACCCTGCAGGTCATGGGCCATGTCATTGTGGAGAACAGGAATAATAGGAGAAATGTTAGATGGATATCTACTCACATTTAATTAATAATTTTAATATTAGTGGATTACCTATGCATCTTTATGATTGTCAAAAAGATAGTATTGGTTTGAGAGGTAAAATGCAGGAATTTACTTTGGTAAATTATGAAATTATTACGCAGAACTGCGACCGATCGTGTTGGGCTGTTGCTTTATTCACAAGAGTTCAAGACATTCAGCTGAATGTCCGGATGCCCCCAAGAACCGTAATATCCCTGGCACAGGAAGATGTGGAGGCTGTGCTGGCTGCTGGCAAAGGCCACGCAACAGTCGGCAGCAGCGGGACGAACGGAGCAATAAAAAAAAAAGTCTGAGGAAAGCAGGACAGCATGAAACAACAACGAATGAAAAAAAAACCCGAACGATCCAAGAAAGAGGCTTTCGGACAGAAAAGCAAAAAAGTTGTTTACCTCTCATCTTGATGTCGAGCATGCGAGGCGTTTGTGTTGTGGGCTTGGAAAGCTGGTTCCTCGGGGCTGGCTGGCTTGGCTGGCTGGCAAATTGAGCAGCATAACTCGAGATGTGGGATGACAAAGGGCGCGGGGCATGTTCGGATGGTCGGGGAACGGGACGTGCGGAGGAACTGGTGTGTTGGCGCGGATCCACGCGTGGACCGGACCGGTTGTTGTTGTTGATGTGTGTGGAGATTCGTCGAGTCGACCGTGCGCGCGAGGTTAATTCCATCGATCCATAAGAGCTTGAAGGAATATATGTAGGTAGGCATGGCAATGGCAAGTCAAGCAACGAACGGCCTACAGATAAACGGACGGAAGTAGCATTTTTGGTCATTGAGAAAATCGGAGGACGTGGGACGTACTGAGCGAATGGTCGTTGCCAACATTTTATATTGATGTCGTTTGAAATCCACATTTCACATGGGTTTGCCACAGATTCATACTTCAGCTGGGGTTTGCTGTGTGATGCGATTTAACTAGTAATAACTCATGTCATAAGTATTGTGGAGTTACCGGCGACCAGTACTTCAGTATGACCTCCAAAGTAGCCGTTTTATAAAAAGAGTACTGTAATCCGGGTAACATTGATCAGAATGTTTGATCTTTCTAGAATAATTCTCTTGTTAAAGCAAACGTTACATGTTTTATATTTTTAAAACAAGTACTGGTTCTCTGAGTATATGTTAAGCTACTCGAAAAAATATTGTAAAACTTTAAAACATGTTTAAATATCTGTATTAACGAGATTTTTAGCCCTAGGCTAGTTCATCTTGGGACCCACGCTTTACTTCCCTTCCGAAGGAAGAACTCACATTTTGCGAGTTTGTCGGGAGTGGGATTCGATCCCAGGTCCTCGGCGTGATAGACATGTTTAAATAGGCTTTTAAATCAATTTTTGAATTTGTTGATTTGGGGTGACATTGATCATGTCAGTGATCAATGTTCGTTAGTGTTGAAAAATACCCCTACTTACTAAATTTGCGGTCGCTGATTTCGAATATGTCGTCCAAATTCTTACAAGTTATGTACTTTTTGAGTTATTTTAGGATTAAAATCCTCCATACCTTGAATAACGCCTAAAGGTAGGTAATGGCTTAAGGAATTAATAGCCTACTCTTAATAAATCGTGCATTTCATTAAAAAATAGCATTTTCATAAAAGTTTCGATTATTTATTGCAACTCTAGGGTATCATATTGAAGTAATACAGTGATTTCGAACCTCATATTGTATCTAGTATTCACGCCAAGCATGCATGTTTGACAATGTATCTCATTACGTTACGAAACACAGTTATGGAAAAAAATGGATTTATTTCAATGTTTATGAAATTCAGCTTAATGATAGCAGATTACAATATACCATTCGATAGCAGAATCTGTTTCAATGTAAAATGCTTGTTTGAACATTTCATGGGGTCGGTCAAGCCGATCAATGTTACCCCGCTGATCAATGATACCCCGTTTTACGGTAACTTAAAAATGTTTTGGCATCAATGCTGTAGGAGTTGAGCAAAAATTATTAAAATTCGTGAAAGCCTGAAAACTAGCTTTTCGGGGGCAATCATGCTTAGGCGCGCTGAAATTGGCATCGCGTCAGCACTGATATTGATAGTCAACACGCTTGTTTGTTGTAGTCAAAAAAGAAGTTCAAAAATAGCCTAAAACACAAAATTGATTTGATGCACCTCTCAATAGATTTAGCTGAAATGTTGACCAGTTACTTCTTTTATGATGCCAATCAAAATATGGGGGTGGACTTGAGAATCAGAGAACATTTTTGAAAAGGTGGACAGACCTAATGGATAGCGTAGACATCAAAAACCATGCGTCCCCATGTGTGTCTCAAGTGGAAATACTTGGCTGGTAATAAAACCACCAGAAAACCTTAATTAGGCTGACACAAATTTTGATTTTCTCTTTTGTCACCGCCCCCTCGGAAAATTTTGATTGGAATTCGACGTTTTGAGGGGGGGGCTCAAATAAATTATTCAAGAAATTTAAAAATTTGAAAGTGAAAATAGAGTCGCCGAAAAAATTTCTTAGCACATCCGATGAGTTTGATGATTTTGTCTAATTGTTTGGGTAATTTTTCATCAAATACATTTATTATTTATCATCCCCCCCCTTGACAAGTCATTGAGCAAAGTGACAAAAGAAGAAAATGCGATTTGTTCCGGCCTTACAAGCATAAAAAACCGGAAGTTGCCAATTTTCATTGCGAAATCAGAAGATTTTTCGTGGGTTTGGCAGCCTAGCTTCTCTAGAAGAATGTTTGATGCAAACATATCTGGACACCATTCACCTATAGTAATGATCAAGTCCCATTCAGACATGATTTTATGAGTTGAGCCATCTAAACCCATCTTGGCATTTTGGGATTTATTCCCCTACCTAACGTGTTATTGCATGCAAGTTTGCTTACTAACATAAAATGCTGAAATCAATCAAATTTGATTTGATAAAACAAAATATTTTGCATAAGTCGTTAATTTAGATCTGAAATGACCAATTTACCCTTTGATTACTTAAAAAAAATCCATACTCAACGGCTTGCAATAAAAAAAAGCCCAAAATCACATAATTTGCCGTATAAATTAAGGTATAGCTCAAAATTGTGACGTGTTGGAACAAATCTGAGCCCGGATTCGGATTCAGCGGCCCAAAATCCGTCAGAGACACATAAGTTTGCTCTTGGGACAAAAAATATTGCGTTGTGTAATTGGTTAGGGGAGACTGGGGAGACTTTATCCCTTTTTCTTAATTTACCTGTAATTTCAAGAAAAACACTAAACTTGATCCGTTTTTCGTACAGAATGAATGGTAAACATCTATTGCAAGTTTATACACAACAGAAGGACTTTAAATTATTGTTAAATTTGTTAAAACTGTGTTTTTATGGAGGCATGTCTTATGATGTATTTAAAAAAAATGGACCACAGTTGATGCCCTTTTGAGCACATGGTTAATTTAAAGGGAAAATAACCCCAGAAGCTTCCTATTCATTTTCATTTCAAGTTTTCTTGTATTTTTTATGAATATGGTGAATTTGAAATTATAATATTTGTTAAGGTTATGCTGTATTTTAAAAATGGGGAGATTTGATCCCTCTTTTTATGGTGTGTAATAAAATAATAATTATCTGACATGTTTTATCAATGAATATACTAGAATTCCGAGTAAATAGAGGCTTCCAAATAGAATTTTATTTTTCACGTGTATAATGTGTGTGTAATCCTCGCGGGATCAAGTCTCCCCATGTCACTGTTGTATATACCAAGCTGCATTAATTAAAATATTTATATAACAGCCTTATTTAAATTAATACGTTTGATAGTATTTTATTTACACTATGTGCTGTAAAATTTTGACACGGGACGTGGTTCGGAATCACCTGTCATGTTTTACTTCGTCCCCGCGTACGATTTGGCCAACGAAATGGCTAATGAGAAATTGATTTAACCATTAATTCCGCGAGTGATATTGAAGAAGATCTGTGTAGCTAATCTTTTAGTGATACACGCAGCCCGAACTCAGTGTCTTCGGTGTGAAAAGAAAAACAAGGAGAAACTTCTTTTCGAAAAAGAAAATCTGCCGTGAATAAGCATCAGAAATCCATTTGGTTGCCTTTGAACAATTGAACTAAAATCAGTTGGCAGTGAAAATTTCATTTTTTTTTTCAAGATAAATCGATCATTTTGTGATAAATCTGTGATCTAAGCCAAACAGAAATATTCGATCAGGAAATAAAGAAAAAAAAACGCTTGTGATTGTGAATAACATACCGTACATAATGAATTGTTTTGCCAGAGTTGATTGCCTGCGTGTGTATTCTCCGGATGTTTAAATATTTTCATAGTGAGTCCGTTCAATTTTCGTTAGCCGAACAAAATGACGATGAAATTCGGTGAGATCTTACCAGTTTAGCTTATAGATAGTTACTAAGTATCCCGTAGGATTATTGAACGATTGCCAAGACAACATATCTTACATCTTTGTTTATCTACAAAGCTATGTAGGGTGATTTTGGGTATTTTCGGTGGTGTTGTTTTCTTCGTTATGAAAGGGTTTTGTCTGCCAAATTGGTTTCATTTTGTAGGGAGGGTTAACACCATGACGAAAAGAGCAAAAGTGGTAAAATTTCATAAGTACTATTGATTGATCTAATTATTTTTGAGTTGTAGTATAGTGATGCACTGGGCTAATTACTGTAAATGGGTAAGAATCCCGACTATAAAATTATATCAATTTTATATCATATTGTGTTCTGATGTTATAATATTTTTCCATAACTAATTACGTTATAAACTAGATGCAGGATGATGTTAAAATAACTAAAATTATAACAAAAAGTACACTAGTCTAATCAAGATGATAACTTATTTTGTTATAATCATATCAAAATTATATCAAAATGTGATATGAATTTTAGCCTCAGGGTTACTAGTTTCTATCAAAATTTGATACTATGTTGTAACATAACATTTCAAATGTCGAAGACTTAATACTAAATTATAATACAATGCAGTTATACAGGGTGTTAGGTTCATGAGTGCAAACTTTTTAAAGGATGATAGAGGACCATAAATGGTGAAAAAAATTGTTCTACGCATATGGTCAAATCTCAACCGTTACGTAGTTATTGGACTCCCCATGTTTTTGACTCTTATTGCCTTAACTGGCTATAATTTTAAAATGGTCAAACTTATCGCAGTTTTTTTTACTCTTATTAGAAAGATTATTGAATTTTCTATCATATGGCATCTTTCAACCGATTGGTTTAGCTGAATAACTAAGTTTTCTAGAGCAAAATAGCTAATAATAGTGTGTTTTTATTTGTTTATGCCCATTATCTTCAAAACATGCGTAATAAATTAAAATTCTTTTTTGGCAAAGTTGTGGCCCCTGTTCCACTCTGAAATTTGTTCTTTGACGCCAAACTTCTAAGTCTTATCGTTTTCTTGCAATTTTGATTTAAATGTGCGGCACAGTGCGCAAAAAAGCGCTTACCATTACGATTGCAAATTTCTGATCTGAAATGCGACGTTTAAATCGAAATTTCAATACAACGATAAGAGATAGAAGTTTGATGTCAAAGAACGAATTGTAGAGTAAAACAGGGGCCACAACTTTGCCAAAGAAAGAATTTTAAATTATTACGCATTTTTCAAAGATAATTGACAAAAACAAATTAAAACACACAACTTTTAGGCTATTTGCTCTAGAAAACTTAGTTATTTAACTAAACCGATCGGTTCAAAGATGACATTTGATAGAAAATTCAATAATCTTTCGAATAAGGGTTAAAAAACTACGATAAGTTTGACCATTTTAAAGTTATAGCCAGTTAAGGCAATAAGAGAAAAAAACATGGGGAGTTCAATAACTACGTAACGGTTGAGATTTGACCATATGCGTAGAACAATTTTTTTCACCATTTATGGTCCTCTATCACCCTTTAAAAAGTTTGCACTCAGGAACCTAACACCCTGTATATAAGTTATATAGCAACATTTGTAACATAATGTGATATTATCGAGCTATGGTATTTTGAAGACATCAAGGATGTTGAACATGATTATATCACAATGAGTTAAGTATATCATAGTTTATTAGGATTATGTTTCATTGTTGTTACAATTTTTTAGTCGGGATGGCATCTTCTTTTCTTTTCGTTTCAGAGAGCGAGCAATGGCGCTTAAGCCTAGGCACTAGGGCCAGGACACGGACTAAATACCTGTGTCCCATCCCAGGAAGCACCAAGGACCAAGGGGTGACATTAACCTTCTTAGCATCGTCATCCCCATCGATTTTCACAGTATTTTGCTTTTCCATGAACTGAGCGGTTGGTACGAGATGTCCCCTCTCATTGTTTTTATTGTTGAATTAAAAACGCTGCACAGTAGGTCTGGCCGCTTTAATGATTGTAATGCATCTACGATGTACTACAATCATTAATAATGACAAAAAAAAAAATGATGGAATTAGTCGTTTCTATCATTTTCCAGGATTCTTTAAATCATTGGCTGTGTATGTGTAGACTAGACTAGACTATGTGCTGTAAAATTTTGACACGATTTGGTTCAATTTTTGCAAAGTTATTGAGATTTTTCGGAATCGCCTAAAAGATTTCTGAAGGACTGAAAACAAACCATCAGCCATTAAAAAATAATGCAATGCACAATCAAAATCAATTGTAATCAAAACATTGTCGTCTGTCAAGATGTAGTTTTGGAAAAAATATGCTAGAAGAAAACTGTTTTTGATTCCGAGAAAATATGGGGAGGAACAAGTCTCCCCAGGGATCAAGTCTCCTCAGTCTCCCCTACCATTCGTAATTTTGAGAAAATCGATTTTAAAGTTTAGAACTCATTAGGTTTTGAGTTTTTCAACGAATTTTCTTGAATTTTTTATATAAATCTTGCATATTATATGTGTGACAATTTCAATGAAACATAACCAAAACAGTGCAATTTAGTAAAATAGTTCGTACTTGGTCCACTATATATATTATATGATTTTCTTGACGTGAGCTTCTCGGTGATACAGTCCTTACGATTGGTAAGGCTGCTTAACTCAAAATAACAAAAAAATGCTGTTGTTACGATTGCAGATCCCCTGTTCTGAGTTTCAGAACAGTTTGGATAATCCTGTATATCTAGAAAGTATCTCATAGTTTCTGTTAATAACTTGCGAGCTGCAATAAGCCAAGTTGGAGTTGGTCGTGTTACAAAACTCTATGCAACCAAAAAATGTACTTTAGTTATTGTATACAATGTTAGGATCTATAGATCCTATACCAATTCTAAACTGTATAATAGTTTGGATGACCTTTTTTTTTCTTCTAAACCATAGGGGGAAAAATCTGCTCAACAGACACCCTAACAGGAAGGTTAGGGTAGTGTGGGGTTAAGGCCGTCTTCTACAACACTAGTAAAAGCCAGGACTACTCTCTCCTCGACCCGCTAAAACACATTCCTCCGGAACCACCAAGAAGGTATTGCTTCAGGGAGGGGCTAGTGCACGTCGCACCCTTAAGTTTAGCTGCGTAGCAACGAACATCGATGACTCGCTCTGGAGAGTCCATCACGGTAACATCTGGCGCTTAGCCAGTTTCCCGAGTGGTCCTCGCCACTCCCTTTGTCCTCGGAAGGCGGGCAGGGTCAACTCCGCCCGCGCCCAACTGCTTTGCAGACATCAACAACTGATGCCCACGTGCAACCCGATCTGACCTGCTGAAGGCAAGGGTATCACTACCCTTCAGGCCCTATCAGCTGCACCAGAAGGTTACTGACAGCAGGGTCTCCACCTACCCCGACCCTTGCCGGGGACCCCTTTCCAACCGCGGGCTCGGATCCAACCCAGTAGACCGACGCCACGACAGCACCGCTACCACGACTTCCTATCCGCGGCCACTTAATCGCTGTAAGGGTCGATCTCAACCGCAGGGTACCGGTATGACCTACGAAGCCGACTTTGAACCCCTGGACCACCTCTTGTATTGCATCTGGACTAGCCATTCTCCGAGTCCACGCGCCACCTCCTCTGTAGCTCCCAGACGATATGGGTGATAGCCGTTGAAACGGCCTTCCAGCTAACCTCATCCCTACACATCCTCTGGACCAAATTATCCGGAGTTGTGTCCTCCCCGCATGTGCAAGCATGTGGTCACGCATTGTACGAAAACGCGGGCACACGAACAAAACGTGTTCCGCCGTTTCCTCTAAACTATTGCACACTGGGCATTTGGGAGTATCCGCATCCCCGAAACGGTGTAGATACTGTCGGAAGCAACCATAACCTGTAAGGACCTTTGTCAGGTGGAATGTAGCTTCCCCATGGCGCCTATTAATCCAACTATCTACCCTCGGTATCAACCTATGGGTCCACCTTCCTTTGGTGGAACTGTCCCACGCGCGCTGCCATTTGACCATGGAGGCCATCCTGGCAGTCCTGCGTATGTCTCTTGTGTCGCGCATTTCGAAGCACTCCATGTCCTCACTGATAAGAATGCTGATAGGCACCATACCAGTAATGACGCAGAGAGCGTCGTGTAACACGGTACGGTACGCGCTCGCAACCCTCAGGCACATAAGCCTGTAAGTACTTATGGCCTAGAACATCGAAACAGTTATTTAAATGTGTGCTAAGCTTCCTGAAGATTCACTAGACATGGTAGATTACATATCCTAGTTTTGTATGATGTAAAAAGTTACTCTTACACCCGTAGACTCGTTGATGTAAACCCAAGGACAATTTGGACAAATCAGCACACCCGAAATAAAATATCTTTCACTATCTTTTGCCATCTTTATCTATCTTGAATTAGATTTATGTTTAGCTAATAGGCAGAAACAGAGTGAGAAAGATTCTCCGCAAGACTAAATACCGTAGCGGATCCCAATACGGATGGATGGTCAGCCCTCGTTGTTCCGTTAGAATAAGCTTTTCAAAAGCTCGCCGGTATGAAAACGGGAATATTAGTCTGACGTAGATCAAAGGCAGAGCTGGCCGGCTGATGGAGCACAGATGGGCCTTGGCAAGCCGAAGAAGGATGACTGGATAATATCTTTGTAGGTAAGTTTAATGATTTCGATACTTATGCTAAAACGAAAACAAAAAAAAAATCGGAATGAGAGGAACCCTGAGGTTGGACGGGCAAGAGGAACCATTCCGTCCAGCCAGTCATAAACTGGAGAGCTTGGTTCAAAGTGGACGAAAACATAACGTAAGAGCTTTTGGTCTCTTGGCGATTGGGGAAAAAAATCCAGACGCGATCAGCCACCAGACAGTGATTCATCATTTTGGAATGCTAGAAATTTAAATTCAAGAATGAAGGGGAGAGAGAAAATACGCCGGTATGACCGGTAGATATGTAGGACTGGAGGAATGAACAATCGGTTGGCACTGGGTTTCGTGAATAAGTCTTATAAAATGATAATGGCAATAAATAATCATCAGATACATTTAGGATTCTTCCCTTCAGGCAATTATGTATAGCTTGCGTTTTACAAAAGTACAACCTTTATTTATCTTTTCAATCAACGCCCGATTCAATCAATTGATCGTAATAAAATTGTCGCTTGAAAAGGAAGTAGAAAAAATATGCATCCTGTGAAAGACATGGCAGTTGTTCCTGTTAGTCCGGAAGGCAGCCTGTAAATTCAATCGAAAACCGCAACTTTGCCAGGCAGGAACCATTAACCACACCCACCAACGACGTTGTTGCATTCTCTCGACTTCCACTTGTGGCATACTGAGAATTTCATTTGCTCGCCCTCGCCTTACCCATTCTATAGAGGAGACTTGTTATCGGCATTTGGGTTGGTTCGTGTGACTCTCATACTCTAGTGTCGGCAGATTGAAACATGGGCTTCTGTTTCTGTTCAATAAATCCACTTTGGTAGCCGCACCGCAAGTGCTAAGCAGGAAAAAGGATATTAGAACATTTAAGTTTCCTGTTTTTTTTTCGCAGCCTTCGTTGACGCTTCCATGAATGGTGCCGGGTCCATATGCCATCGTGTGGTTTGGGTGGGTACGAAAAATAACATTACGACGAATGATTGAATCGTCCCGTGGGAACGCTGGAATTGAAATTACTGCAGGCGCAGACAGGCAGCAGCGGTGGTAGATTCGTTTTTCCGGAAGCCGGCACCCTTGTTTCGCGATGGTGCGATTCGTGATTACTGTTTTATGTTGATTTAGTGGGGAATTTCAATCCATGGTATAATGATCTTATTCATTTCTTTAATTGCCGAAGAGAAGGAAATCACGGATCGGAACGATATGCAGAGACTCTATATAACTGTCTATAGTGCTGAAGCTAAAAGTGCTGAAGAGCTCGTTCATGAGGGCTCTTACCACTGAAGCGACTGTAAAGGATAACAACCCGGACGAGACCACGGATGCGGCAACTGTGCGAGATGCACGTGGCTATCGGGGCCGTAAGGTAGGAACACAGGTGGCCAAGTTCAGCTACCTTTGGCGGACGCAAATAAGTCCGTTAACCTATTTAGAGAAGCTTAAGATGGAGTGCTCCGTATGTCCGATGGGTATTTTTTTTCCTTCTAAACCATTGGGGGATAATCTGCAAACAGACACCCTAACATTGTAACGTTTTGACGTTTTTATTCTTCTAAGTAAAATAAAGTTTGAATTCAATTAGATTAAATTGATATATTTTCTGAATATTTTGATTTTGATTTTAGAATTTGTTTTTTTTTTATAATTCATTATTAGTTTTCATGATTATTTTAGTTAATTTGTAGCTTTTGACGTTTTTATCTTTTCAAGTAAAATCTAATTTGAATTGGATTCGTTGAATTTGTCTTTGAGTTTAAAGCGTTTCATCTAGTAGAGATTATCCGTTTCATGTAAGGTTTGTGTCTAGGCTAAGCTAAGGACGATTCATGTTACGTATCTTATAGGGTTTTTTTTCGATGGCGCAAAATAGATTTGCAGCCATGTGCGAGTTGAATTTGGCGCACTTGTAAATAATTGTTTGTACATTCAATAGACGACTGCTTCAATAGCAGGAAATTTACTTGACTAGAGAAATCGACTTGACTCCATCACTTTAAGTTAGAGTCGGCTGGTGAACAGAAGTGAGCTCCGGCGATCTTCTGCCAGTTTTTAGTTTGTAAAGGTGTGTAGTGTTCTGTAATAATGTAGTTCAGTAATTTAGTGTCGTTTGAAGTGAATTTTAATGTTAATTGTCTTTGGTTTTCGTTGTTTAGTGAACTATTTTTTGGATTTTGTCGCCAGGGGCAGACACTCTGTTCCCTGTGCGTTAGTTTACTGTATAAAAGGTAATTGTGAATTTGAATTTGTTTTTAGTGTATATTGTTTTAACTCTGTGTTTCGTCCTTGGACCTCAGCGTCCAAGAGACGCTTTTTATTTTGGGCTTTAAGCCATTTTTGCTGCCACAATGCTCGTCCTCGCCCGCCAGTTACTGGCAGTTAAACGGAGTACAGGGGAATTATTTCCGGCCTACCTGCGTGCGGTGACGCACGATCGGGCAGAGTACCGGACCGCCGACGCCCCTCCGCACCTATAGTCCGGCGAATATTTAGGACAGCGAGCTAACGTCGACGATTGGCCAGGAGAAACCACCGTCGACGAACAAACCCTGCGCAGGTATGCCATGAATACACACACACACAACACACATACATTTTGACGATCCTTTGTGAAAAATAATATACACGATTATGAGTTCAATTGTTATGTTTTTACTTGTTTCTATTCCTTTATTTATCGTCTCATAATTCAGTTTAATAAATTCACTTCAATGACTCTTGATTGTTTATTCTGATTTTAGTCTCTTTGGTGTAAATTTTCGTTATTGATTCAGTTCGACTATTTTTGTGTATCAGATTCAGTGCGTTTTGGGTTTTTGTACAAGGTAGTGGCCGTTCGAAGGAGCCCTTGAGAATAGAGTCGTCAAATTAGTCGGGCAAACCCAAAAATGAACCGGTGGTCTCTTGTTCACAAGAGTGGCGCAAAAGCCATCGCGTTTTAAGATTCTCTCGTGCTAATTCGACGAACGGTTACAACATCAAGGATAGGGTAAAAGCCAGGACTACTCTCTCCTCGTACCCACTAAACACATTCCTATGGTCGCCAAACCCTACGTCTCTCCGGAACCACCAAGAAGGTGTTGCTTCAGAGAGGGACTAGTGCACATCGCACCCTCAAGGTTAACTGCGTAGCCTAGCAGCAACGAACATCAATGACTCGCTCTGGAGAGTCCATCCCGGTAACATCTGGCGCTTAGCCAGTTTCCCGAGTGGTCCTCGCCACTCCCTTTGTCCTCGGAAGGCGGGCAGGGTCAACCCCGCTCGCGCCCAACTGCTTTGCAGACATCAACAACTGATGCCCACGTGCAACCCGATCTGGCCTGCTGAAGGCAAGGGTATCACTACCCTTCAGGCCCTATCAGCTGCACCCGAAGGTTGCAGACAGCAGGATCTCCACCTGCCCCGACCCTTGCCGGGAACCCCTTTCCAACCACGGGCTCGGATCCAACCCAGTAGACCGACGCCACGACAGCACCGCTACCGGGACTTCCTCTCCGCGGCCACTTAATCGCTGTAAGGGTTGATCTCGACCGCAGGGCACCGGTATGACCTACGAAGCCGACTCCGAACCCCTGGACCACCTCTTGTACTGCATCTGGACTAGCCATTCTCCGAGTCCACGCGCCAACTCCTCTGTAGCTACCAGACGATATGGGTGATAGCCGTTAAAACGGCGTTCCAGCCAAACTCATCCCTACACATCTTCTGGATCAAATTGTCCGGAGTTGTGCCCTCCCCGCATGTGGCAAGCATGCGGTCACGCATTGTGCGAAAACGCGGGCACACGAACAAAACGTGTTCCGCCGTTTCCTCTAAACCATTGCACACTGGGCATTCGGGAAAATCCGCATGCCCGAAACGGTGTATATACTGTCGGAAGCAACCACGACCTGTAAGGACCTGTATCAGGTGGAATGTAACTTCCTCATGGCGCTTATTAGTCCAACTATCTACCTTCTTTTGGTGGAACTGTCCCACGAGCACTGCCATTTGACCATGGAGGCCATGCTGGCAGTCCTACGTATGTCCCTTGTGCCGCGCATTTCGAAGCACTCCTCCCTGATAAGAATGCCGATAGGCACCATACCAGTGATGACGCAGAGTGCGTCGTGTGACACGTTACGATACGCGCTCGCAACGCTCAGCTTTCACTTAGCTCAGTGCCCCACGTCAGGCCGCCATTTCTTACTGGCGTATACCGCAGAGCTATTAGACATCATCCGGGACAGTGTCACTATAGCTGTGGAGACTCTTTTACAGGCGTAACCGAAGGTGAGCTTTTCGTCAATTATCACGCCCAAATGTTTGACGGAGAGCTTCGACGTGATAGTGCAATCGCCTACACTGATCACCACTTGCTGCTCCGACCTCCAGTTGTTCACAACCATCACCTCAGTTTTGTGGTGAGCCAACTTCAGTTTCCTGAAGCCTCCACAACATTGATCAAGTGGATGGTAGTTAACTTCACTTCTTCGAAAGACTCACCATAGATTTCGAGCGTAATGTCGCCAGCAAAGCCGATAATCTCCACTCCCACCGGGAACTCTAACCTCAACACCTCGTCATACATGACATTCCATAACACCGGACCCTGGATAAAACTTTGCGGGACTACTGAAATAATGTGGAAACACTTCCGACCCATCTCTGTGTCGTAAACTAGTACTCGATTTTGGAAGTACCTTCCCCAGATAAAGGAGCGCATCGGCAATAGCCGGCCAATTGGCGCTATTGAACACGTTCCTTACATCCTTACTACACAGTAGCAAATCCCCCTTCTTTTTCGCTGGAGGGCTATCCCGGCGGTTTTTGTAACCGACAGGATATAGCGTCTACGGTCGACCTCCCCTTCCGGAAGCCATTTACACCCTCGGTGTACCTCAACATTCTATTGAGGATGATCTTTTCAAGCACTTTCCCCGCCATGTCGATCAAGCATATTGGTCTATGTGCTGACGGGTCTCCGGGTGGTTTCCCGCCATTGGCAATAGAACCACCCTCTGCCTCTTACATACTTCTGGGAAAACTCCCTCTTCCAGGAATTTCTGGATAGCAGACCTTAACAACTAGGGAGTCTCTCCAATAGCTACTTTTGAAGCCTGATTTGGAACTCTGTTCGGACCTGGGGCCTTACGTACGTAAAGGGACTTTGCTATCCCCGCCAATTCCACATCAGTGACCCTCTCCTCATCGCCAGCCCCAGTCCCGGCTGTCCTACGAAAGGAGGTCAAGAATTAGGATCATGACGTACAAAAATCCCCTCGATGACCCCCTCCAACATCCCCGGAGATCGCCAGTACACCTCTCGTCTAGTGACGCTCTGCGGTGTCACCTTGTCCATTGGTGGCAGGCTTGGGGCAAGCTCCAGTAGGAGCTGCTTAAAGTGCTATGCGGTTATTTTAGAGTAGACTACAAAGTAACCTGAAACAAGTAGCTTGGCTTACATATTTTCAGATTTCTTCAATACGTATACTTATCGCGTGGTTTTTGAAAATATTTGCATTGGATTTGAACATTTGTATTTCTTTAGACCTAATTTCATACAGAATAAACCAAAAATATGTTTTTAAAGTAAAAGGGGACCACATGCCCCTGGATCACTCTTTTTGCCCTAGTACGCAGACTAAAAACCGGCTGCTTCGGACGGACAAGGCAGTCAGTGATCTGTTGAGCCCGGATGGAGAAAGGCATAATAATGGCATCAGCCCAAAGGAAAGGCAGCAAAAAAGACGATCATCTTCGCGTTCGCAGAAGGAAGCAAACTATAAAAAATGCTTGGAAAGTAACGGCTCGGCTCCGTTCGCTTGGTGGCTGCTGCCTTGCCCTGTTGCTCTTGGTAGATTTCGCTGGGCCGGTCGTCCGCGATGTCGAAGATCGTGATGATGATTAAAGCCGGGAAAGGCAAAAAAACAACAACTGAATGCCTCGTCGTGCGGAGCAACGCAACGGGAAAGGTGTCCCGAGACGAGCGTGTTGAATGAACTGAAACTAAATAAAAAATAAAAGAATTTATAACCTTGTGAAGGACACTATCGGTCAAACTTGCACATGTACATGTATGTATGCTGCGAGGTGTGTACGATATATGCTTGGCGCAAAAATATACATATTTTGTTGCCGAAGTGGCTGAAACATTATATGAGAAAAGATGGAGTCGAGATAGGTTTTAATTTCAGCTTTGATTTATGGTCTGTCTTCGGGGTAGAGGTTTTATGGTCATTTTTCCTGAATGATGTCAACGGCAGGTACGGTTCGGGTCGGGTTTATCGTGAACCTTTGTGGATATAGTAGAAACTATACATATTTGACCCCACAACAGTGGGCCACAGGTAGGAAAAGATATTTATTAGGATTATTGAAGGTGATCAAATAGGATATCGAATCGATAATGTTAAGAGGGTTTTTGGATAAAAACGTTTTATCTTAGTTTGCTGTAGACAGTAAAAGGAAGCAAACGCTAGAACGTCGTATTTCCAATTATGCAGTTACCGGTTGAAATTGCGAATGCATAATTTTTGAAGCGTAGACTCTAGCACAATGTTCAGCAGCAGGCATGGCAATCCATCATCCTCTCGTAGTCCTCGTCGAAAGTTGAACGAACGAGAATGTTCTCTTGTAATCTTCACCAAGTTTTGGAATTTCAATAAAAAAAATATATATTTATCACTTATCAGGCGCCAATCCAATTATTAAACGCTTTCGTACCCTGTTAAAAAATATCATAAAAATACGATAAATTTTATTGTTACAACACCATTTTTTCGAAAAATATTCACCATTAAACGTATTGTAATTTACACAGCACACTCACCATCACCCCTATTGTTCTATACCATTCGGCGAATGGTAAATGGCACTTTTACAATAAAAAATGTTGGTCGTTATGTATCTTAACCATAACATTTTGAGAAAAATTTTCATACACTTTTTCGCGAAAAACAATAGAATGTATTGTGTTTTTATGAGACAATTTTAGGGCAATTTTCAAAAAAAAAACAATATATCTTAATGTTTTTTTCATTGTTCTTACAATACAAATACAATTAATTGAATGGCATCAAATGAATCGTTGCAATAAAAATACAATAATATTTGTTGCTATTTGTAAGCAGTTTCAGCTTTAGAAAATCCATAGAATTTATATTTCCTGCTAACATTTATATCCAGCATTTAGGGGTTGTCCATTAATTACGTAAGGGTTTATGGGGGAGGGGGGGGGGTCTGAGAAATCTTACGCGCCATTCAAAACTTTTTGAGTTCTCATACAAAAAATCTTACAAGGGGGGGAGGGGGTATCAAAAAATCGCAAAAATTCCCTTACGTAATTAATGGTCAGCCCCTTAGGGCCTGTCCATAAACTACGCAGACTCTTAGGGGGGGGGGGGTGGTCTGGCCAAAGTCTACGCTTCATACAAATTTCGAAAATTTTGTAAGAACAAAAGTCTACGATGGGGGAGGGGGGGGGGGTCTGAGATTACCAAATTTTGGTCTACGTGGTTTATGAACAGCCCCTTACGAGACGAGCACTAACGGCCGCCAGAATGATATGCACATTTTATGATAAGAATCAAACACTCTGATGTCTGTCTGATATGTATTGCTTGGCAGCTGTTGATAAGATCTATCATCAATCTTTTCAAATAACTGCCAAATATCACAAGTCAGACCTCAGGTCGTATGATCCATACCAAAAATCGTTCACAATTCATGTGGCCATTAGTATCTGTAAATGCTGGAGAAAAATGTTACCGAGAAATACACGCAACTAAAAAACCTTAGGAAGTTCATAAGATTTTTGCCATAATTGAACTATATGAATGCCATGAGGAAAATCTTATGAAAATTCATTTTCATAAGATTTTCTTATGTTATGCCATAAGGATAACTAGTTTTCATAAGTTATTCTTATGGCATCCATAAGAATGTGTTATGGCAAAAATTCATAAGGTATTTTGATGAATTTCGTTAGTTTTTTTCGCTGAGTGTATGCATTCTTTGGTTTTCAAAGGCGAAATCTGTTAACATAACAACAAATATTATTGCATGTTTATTTTAACATCGGTTCAATTGACCCCATTAAACTAATTGTATTTGTATTGTTATCAATGATAGTTTACTATTTACTAGATTCCATTAATTTATTGGAAAACATTAGAAAAATCATTGTTCATCTTTTTCATGTCGTAACGTCCTCACTTGGCTAAAACCTGCTTTTCAGCTAGTTTTCTATAAGTACTTCCTCAGTTATTCATTGAGAGCTTCTGCCAACACGGCTTGACGTCTGTCAGTCGTTGAAGTTTTAACGAATAACATTCGATAACCGAAACATCTACTGTACTCAAATTTAAAACGAAAACTAAAAAAAAATATGTCAAGTGATTTTGTATTTGATTATACAAACATGACCCAAACCCAAGCAACAATAATGTTTATTGTTATTTATTTGTTGCGAATTGTTTTTAAGCGTAATTGAGAAATAAACTCTTTTTTAATAAAAAGTCCATGAGAACTTTGCAGGCACTTTTGCAACTATATAAAAACAACTTAAATTATTTTTTACTGATAGTAACTTTAAATTATTATAGAACTATTGAAAAACAATCGAATCAATTAGTCACTAATAAAGCTAATGTTCACTTATTGTACGAACTATATGGGCTTGATTTCTATTGTAAAAAGTAACAATATATCTACTATGTGTTTTATTGTGAACAATAAAACCAGTCATATGTTATTAATATTTACCATGTAATGAATGGTAATTTTTTATCCGGGTAACCTACGCTGTTAACTTGACTGCTAGATTTTTTTTTCACTTTACCTAATTGTGTATTTCAAGGAGTTTTAAGGACGTTCCAGGGATGTTCCAAGGGTGTTCCAGAGGGCTTCGGGAAGGTTACAGGGATTTTAGGGTCGTTCCAGGGATATTCAGAGTGTTAAGGGGGTCCCAGGAGTATTTCAGGGCGATACGGGTGTTCAGGAGCGATCCAAGGGGTCTTTAAGGGGTTTCAGGGGCCTTCCAGGGGTGTTCCAGGGGTGTTCCAGGGGGTTGGGTGGGTCCCATGGGATTCCAGGAGTGTTTCAGGGGCTTTCAAAGGCGTTCATTTTTTCACTCGTTTTCACTTCTAGTCAAATCTTCTCAGCTCAGTCATGTTTGATTCTTGTCATGTTTAGTCATGTTTAGTTCAGTGTCGATTTTAGTCCACCAGAGCTATTTCAGAGAGCGATTCCTTGTCATTTTGATGCATTATCACTCAAATGACTAGCTGGGCACAAAACACGGAAAACCTGGAAATAAATCCACCAGAGTGAAACTGAGCGGATGTCGGGTCAAAGTTGGGTCAAATTTTACCGAATGTTGGACCATTGTTGTACCCACATCGGCTAACGGTTGAGTCTATGCTGGGTTTGATGACCAAAAAAAACAGGTCAATGAAAGGTTAATGTTGGGTTATACGTCATCAATCACGAATAAAGCTTGAAGCGTTCAACAATTAGCGAGGATCGTCCAACATTAGGGTGAGCTAGCTCAAGTGAGCGTTCAACATGTGGATTACAGACTTCTCTTACATATGTTCTATTTTCTGTTTTAAATTGGGATTTAAAAGAATGCAATTTAAATGGAACAAATAAAAAGATGGATCTAGATATTCACTGGATGAAAACAAAAACTTCAGTATCGTCGTGCTGAGCTAGTTTTGAAATGCGGGGCTACTTTGGGCAGTTTTCAATATTATTTTTTTAATTCAAAATATGGTTCGAATCTGTTTGATGTCTTTGGAACTATTATGAAGCAATATTTTCCCCTCCACTTGGTTGAAATTGACCCTTTATTGCTTCACAGCTAATCGTGTTCGGTAATTTTTACTAAAATCTTAACTGCTGAGCGTTCGGTAATGAATTTTTACCGAAATTCATTAAAAGATTACTTAATTTCGGTAAAATGTTATCGTTTATCTGTCAAACTCTACCGAAGTTCGGTAAATGTTGCAAGCCTTACCGAATTTTTCCGGTAAACAAAACCTAACGGTTGAGATTTCAGTAAAATATTACAGAAGTCGGTGATTTTTTCTAAGCGTGTAAGGACGAGGAAAAACATTGAATAAACGCAAAAAAATAAATATCACGAATCAGAACATTTGCTCGGTAAACGTTGTTTCTACAGTTTATTAATTTCAAAGGGTTTATCAATTCATCTAAAATGTAGGAGGTGGCCAAAATGTTTGGGATAGACAACTTTTTTTTTCTCATGAAAAAGTTCAACATGCTGTAACTTTTCATAAAGTGCCTCAAAATTTCTCAAATTTTGACTGTTTGTCAACCTATTATATGTGTACCATCAGTCGTACAAATTTGAGCTTGATTGTTCAATCTTTCACGAAGACTGAACCGTTCTCATAAAACACTATTTTAAGACAAACTTACTTTTGAACTGTTATATCTCGAAAACCAGTGAACCGAATTGAATGAAATTTTGAACGTTTCTTGCTCTGGGAAAGGCACTGTTTCCGCTTCCGCTTACAACTTTCTACGTTCTATCGGGTTCTCGTCGAATCAATCGCTCCGTCGACCCTGTGATAGCTGTGAATCCGATTATGGAATTCGGTAAACACTTATTAAGGTGAAACATCAAGAAAGCCCATTGCAATTTTGCATGGCACAAATCTGACGAACGAAGCATCGAACCAAGTCGCACTTGATTATTCTGGCTTTGCTCACTTGCAAAAAGAGGCAGCTTTTCCAAATCGACCGCATTTGTTTACGAATTTTTCAGATTTGTGCTCTTAAAAACGTGAGTAGGGGTCCAAGTCGGCCATTGTAGCAGCCATATTGGTACTCTCTGAAGTTTCCCTTTAAGTGATAATAAGCTTGAGTAATCACCGCGCAATATATAATAATTGGGTTGCATTGGCTTTTCTCGGTGACAGGTTGTATTAAAACAGCGTTTTATACGTTACGCGTTTCGGCCTACTATTTTTCAGCCTTCCTCTAATAGTGACAGACCAAGCTGTAAGGCCGCATACAGCATTAGCGTGGGACACAAAAAGACATTTTACTCCTGTATACTTTTTGAGTTCCATTTTGGTCCCATATCAACTGTGCAAAATTTCAGATCGATCGGTGAAACTACTTTAAGTTTTCATACGATTTAGTATGGGGAAAATCACTTTTTCAAAGAAAAATCGCCACAGGTTGCCCCTTAACCTCTAAAAATAAATCGATGAATGATTTCTGTTGGAAATTTTACGAGGAACCAACGGAAAGACCGCAAAGCGATCTGAAGCATGTGAAAAAAGTTATTGACTGAAAACCGAATAGCATGCAAACGCTGTATAACATGTAAGGAATAACAATAAATAATAAAATCTCGTTATTTTATCGATCGGGTGAGGCCTAATAACTTTTTCCAGGAACGTCGCATCGATTTTCTGTCTTCAGAGGTCTGATTCCTAGTGAAGTTTTCTACAGAAATCATTCGTCGACTTATTTTTAGGGATCTAGGGGTGACTCCTAGCGATTTTTCTTTGCAGGAGTAATATTTCCCCATAGTAAATCGTATGAAAAACTAAGAATGGCGGGCGCTAAAATATAGTTTTTCCGATCGATCTGAAATTTTGCACAGTTGATATGGGACCAAAGTGGAACTCAAAAAGTAAACAGGAACTTGAGTTTTTCTATTTTTTGTATTTTCCCATATAAACCGTGTACCAGGCTAATACAGCATGTTGCATCTGAGGAAGGTTGAAGAATAGTAGGCCGAAACGCGTAACGTATAAAACCTTGTTTTAATACAACATGTCATCGAGAAAAGTCAATGCCACCCAATTATTACTTATTAAGTGAAACTGACTTCAAAAACCTGAATTTTTAGGATGTTCTGTTGCTCTTAACCCGCTGTGGTAAAGATCCATAGGCTCTCTTTCGCTTTATGCGTTATTACAGTGCCCTTTTCAGGGCGCTGTTTTAATCCATTGCATTGTGATACACTTATGCGTTAGTACCCTCTTCCAGGGTTTTTTTTCCCTATTTCCTTGCCTGTCCCTATCCCCATCCTAATCCTTATTTCCTTCCTTTTCCCTCAGGTAGATGATGAAATAGGCTTTTATTTTGGCGATGGCACAAATGTCCCAAATGGAGGAAAACGTGCCTCTGGAGCCGGCCTTCTGATACCTGATACCGGGAACGTCACTGTTTCCGCTTCCGCTTACAACTTTCTACGTTCTGTCGGGTCCCAGGCTGTAGCTTGAGCAAAGTTTCTCCAACATCTCCCTACATACCTCGTCGAATCAATCGTTCTGTCGACTCCGTTCCGCCTACTCGATGATGCTCTCGACATATTAACCTGTACTCCAGCAAGAGGGGGCATCCGGTTGCTTCATTCGGTCTAGGTCGTATCGAGGCAGCCGTCGTTACTCATTGTTTATTACGAAGAGTTTGTAGCGCAGTTTGATCAGCAACAGATAAGCACTGTTTGCAGTTCAGAAGGAATTTCTCAGCCTATCTTGATGCATGGGAAATTACTTGTCTGAATCGCTCAAGAAACCGTTTTTTTTTTCAAACGCAGTACGCAGTAGCGAAGAAATGACAGTTCAAATGGCAGTCACCGAAGAAAGTTTCTGCTAGGATTCACTCAAGAAGTTTCTTGAGCGATTCCTTTCGAACTCAAAACTGCGCTATAGTGGTCAGAGCCGTTTTTAGCGACACGATAAGTCCACATGTCGATAATGTCGGAGAAGTTACGACCTCCAATCAGAACGTTGTTGATTTGAGATTCCGTCTGCTGTGCGGATCTCCAGGTTGAACGTTAATGGAAATACTATACTGGAAAAAGGTGATACGAATAGCCATGCTCTTGGAGGCGACAAAATCAATGAGTCCTAGAATGTTTGCGTTTTTCAGCAGGTGAGTTCTGAATTTACCAACCGTCGGCCTGATTTTCTCCTACTGAGCTACCTTTCGCAGATTGGGACACCAACTCCCTAACTGTCCGGAGGATCTTGTTTCACAGTTGAGCCTCGAGTCCTGGCACTCGGACGTTAATCAGCCTAACATGAAGAAAAGATGCATAGGCATGCAGGCCTCTTAGCCTCGCAAATTGATCATATTGCCAACAAGAGTTGATTATAAACGGTGTATTTAATCTACGAAGTTGCTCGTAGCTCGGTCTATGCCAGCGTTACCCAGTCTTTACCTTGCCAATCACATTATGAATAGCTTCGAATAGACCTTAGTTTTGGTCAAACTACATTTTTTCGACCATTGTGTACACATGAGTTAGTCTGGCGGGTAATGCAAATAAGGATTTGTATTCGTATACTCAAAACTCGTGAATCTCTGTTTAAGATTTGTGAGATTTTCAGATTGATTGATTGATTTATCTTTATTTGAGAGACTTTCAGCCCTTGGCTGGTTCGTCTCTGAGATTTTCAGAGTTCACCCCCTTTGTCATTCTCATCGTAACATCTGGACATCTGCATTTGTTGTTTTGGTGTCTTAAACATATATTAATTTAGTGCTTACGTGAACTCAATTGCATCGTTTTCCTAGTGCGTGGTCAAAACAGTGCACGAGGACATTAGTGCTGCGGGTGCATTTCCCGCCATTACCTATTCACAAACCGTGCGCCAATGATGACCAGTGCGCGCTTCGCTATTTGTGTTTGTACTACCAGAGATGTTTGTGGTGTTTTCATCGCCTTATTATAAATAGGTGCGATTGAAGATATTGAGGTTAGGTGAATGTTTTGAGGAATTCTTCTGGGCTGTAATTAATTATAAATAGTTTGCAATACTCACACATACTCTAGCGTTAGAGGAGGCAGGCACACATTTTGCTTCCCTCGGGTTGGATACCCGCTCAAAGTGATGGTTTCTGTCTTTATTTTTCTACTTTCAGTGCTGGGATGTTGGTTATTTTTTTTTGCCTCTTTTGCTTAATTTCTGCGCGAAAAGTGATGTGAAAAATCACGATGCTAATGACGTCGGTTTTTCGCCACAGTGAATTTTGCACGCTAGTGGGAACCCTTTTTGGCAGCCGTTCGACATCTTCTGGTGACTGACGTTGTTGGTTGGTTGGTAGTTGTGGTGATGATGGGAAGTGCACGCGTTTTGGGGATCCCAAGAAACGACCAGGCCTGGAGGTGCAGCAGATACGGTTGTTGTGTGTCCGTGTGCCGCGAGGGTCGACCGTTTTCGTGCCAAAAGAAGTAATAAATAAAATTTGTTCATCTCCGCCTGATTCAGTATTTGCGTTTCAACCCATAACATACAAATTTTGCACATTTTTGAAGGAAATGATACATTAGCGTAAAAAGCCGATAAATCGGTTTCAACGGGCACAAGTGTTCAGAAAAATATGCTAAGAAAGAACTTTGATTATGTGGAGCGGACCTGGTGTGATGGTTAGAACACTTGACTATTACGCCGAGGACCTGGGATCGAATCCCACTCCCGACAAACTCACGAAATGTGGATTCTTCCTTCGGAAGGGAAGTAAATCGTGAGTCCCGAGATGAACTAGCCTAGGGCTAAAAATCTCGTTAATACAGATAAAAAAAACTTTGATTATTTAGAAATTGGCAGCAACGATTTGCAATTTATTTGTATAAACGTAAACATTGATTGGGATGGTAGTTTCAATACACAAAACGTGTATCGTAAGAACACCTAAAACTAAAAAGATCAGGTCATCATAGATGCAGTCATTGTGGGTCAAGCCTCCGAAAAGCAGAGTAACCTGAGTATGGCGAACATCGACTCTGTACAAGGTAGACGGGAACGTCTTTGGGCTGATGCAGTACTCAACCAATGCAACTATGGCTACCAACTGAAAAGTGGGGGAAGGAGTTCTAGAATAACCCACGGACGATCTGAAGCTGTTTGCGGAATCAGTGCAGAGACTACATCAACTGTTGCGGCTTGTGTTCAGCAACGACATCCGGATTGAGTAGGGATTCGACAAATGTCAGTCAGTCCATCTTCGCCGGGGTCAAATAGTGGACACCAGCTGGTTCCGCATCAACGAACTGGGGGAGATTCGGAATATGGTTGAAGCCGAAGCGTACAAATAGGGTCTGGGACCATTTGGGCAAGCGGACCTATTTTGGGCACTTGCTTCATAATTTAGTCAATTTCCAACCAATTGACATACATTTTTGTACACGACTAGATACTGTGAGTAGCTCACATTATCCCAAAAATCAAATCAATCGGTTCAAAATTGACTGAGTTATTGCTGCAAGTGCCCAAGATAGGTCCACCTGCCCAATTGGTCCCATTCCTACTTCGGCTTCCTGCAACTTATTATGTGGTTTTATTGGCAATTATCGGTGAAAAATAACGGAAACAGCTTATTTTGCGTGACGCGTTTCGACCTACTATTCTTCGGTCATCATCAGACGCCTAAAACATTATACATTTATTTAATACATTGATTCAAGTACAAATAACATACAATTTACAAATTACAAAACACTTACATTCAGCTGGCTTCAGCCCTTCAACTTCGTCAGTTATATAATACTAATTGGCAACACCCATCTCATGCCTACTTTCACCCAACTTTCACCCATTATGCTGTTTCACTCATTCTCTCATACACGCAGTTTTCCTCTCACGGTTGTCTTCGCAACTGTGCAGGTTCACAGTGAGATCTTCGCCTCTCTTCTTAATATGAAACACCTCTGCTATGTTCCTGGTTGCCTGGTCTTGGATTCGATCCAAAATCTTCACTTGATCGAAGTTGAAGATATGTCCTTCTTCCATCTTGTGGACTGCCAGGCCCGATTTCGGGTTTCTACCTCGGCAGTCATTCTTGTGTTCCGCCACTCTTACTTCTAGCATCCTAGCATCTAGCAGCAACTGAAATGAGTTGCATAATGAAAAATAGTTGAATAATGTTCATAAGGGGGCGTCCATAAATGACGTAGCTTTTTTAAAGCAATTTTTAATACCCCCCTCCCCCCTCGTAGAATTTCGTCACACATTTGGATATAAATGAGGTAGCTTGTTAAATAACCCACACCCCCCACCCCCCCCCCCCCCCCCGCCCCTAAAAAAAGTTGATGTCAAAAAGCAAGTAACGGAAAAACTCGAAACTTAGTTTGGATTTCAATTTTAACTTGTATCTTTAACGAATATTATAAAAAAAAACAACAATAGTAAGAAAACATTGCCGACTGCGCAGTGGATCTGGTGTGATGGTTGAAGCACGTGACTGTCACGTCGAGGACCTGAGTTTGAATCCCAGTCACGACAAACTCGCAAAATGTGAGTTCTTACTTCGGAAGGGAAGTAAAGCGTGGGTCCCGAGATGAACTAGCCTAGGGCTGAAAATCTCGTAAATATAGAAAGAAAAAAAAAAAATACATAGCCGACTGTCAGGTTCAGATCGCCTACATCAAGATTATCACCAAAGCTAATGACTCAATAAACCACCCATAGTTCTGTTTAATGCCGAAGAACAGGAAGTTTATGCTCCCAATACAGTTCAATACCGTATTAGCCTAGGAGCTCTCTCGAAGATATTAGTTTGCTCACTAATTAAGAATATCAATTAAGTTTCATTTGAATCAAATTCACCATGACTTTTGAAGGACCCTGCAGGAGTTTCTTCTGAAATTCTTTCAGCAGTTCAATCTGGAACTCAAGGAGTTTCTTTTTGGATTCCCATTTTTGAGAATTTCTCCTTCTTGTATTCCTTTAGAGATCCGTCCAAGAACTCCTTCTGAAGTTCCTTCTTATATTCCACCAAAAGTTCCTTCTGAAATTTCTCCGGGAGTTTTTTTCCTAAGGTTTTTCTAAAAGTGTATCCATGGTTTCTTTCGGGAGTTCTTTCAAGGTTTACTTCTCCTCTGTTCATCCAGCAGTTTCTTCGGACATCTCTTCAAGGATTTTAACCGGAATTTATTTTGAGGTTCCATCAAAACTTCTTTCTGGGTTTCCTAAAGAAGTCCCTTTCGGGATTCCTCGAGGAGTTCCTTCTTGGTTTCCTTCAGGAATTCACTCAGATATTCATTCCGAGATCTCTGCAGGAAACCCCTTCGGCATTCTTTGAAATCCTCCAGGAGTTGCTTCTGGGATTCCTCCAGGAGTTTTTTTTTCGGATTCCTTCAGGAATTCCTTCCTGGATTCTTCTGGGAGTTTCTTCTGGGATTTCTCGAGGACTTCCTTCAAGGATTTATCCAGGCTTTTTTCCCAGGACTCCTCCAGGAACTTTTTCCGTCAGCCCTCCATTCACTTTTTCTGGAATGCCTCCAGGATTTTCTTTCTTAGATTTCACCAGGAGTTCTATCTGGATATCTTCCGGGATTCCCCAAAAGTTATTTTCGGGATTCTTTTAGAAATTCCTTCCGGGATTGCTTCAATAATTTCTTCCGTGTTTTCTTCAGAAATTGAACCAGCAGTTTCTTCTGAGACTCTACATATAGCTCCTTCTAAGATTTTTCCTGGAATTTATTCAAGATTTTTTCAAAAGCTCCATCTAGAATTGCTCCAGGAACTCCTCGCGGGATTTATTTTGGAATTTCTCTATGATTTTCTCTCAAGATTCCTCCAGGAGTTTCTTCTGAAGTTCCTATGGAATTTCCTTGAGGAATTCCTTTTGAGATTCCTCCAAATCCTTTTGGGAAGTTTTCAGAAGCTTGTTCTGGGCTTCCCAGTAGGAATTCATGTGAAAATGTTATCCTTCTCCTGTTGGGGAAACCTATAAAGAACATCATGAGAAATTCCTTACAAAGCTGCTAGAGGAGCTCCTTAAGATATTTTATGCAATTCGGTATCTTAATTTATACTTTATATAACTCATTTTGGTATTATAATGGCCATTTTTTCCGAACTGGTTCATTATGCAACTGAAATTAGTTGCATAATGAAAAATAGTTGCAACTCAAATGGGTTGCATTATGAAAATATCATTGCATAAAATTTTGTATGGAACTCGTTGCAAAACTCGATTTTTTCAGCACTCTTCGTATTTATCCAACTCGGCAAGCCTCGTTGGATAAATGTACGACTCGTGCTGAAAAAATCAACTTTTTGCAACTCGTTACATAAATAACTATTTTGAGGAATTCTTCTAGGAAGTCCTGTAGAAACTATATATAGAACTCCTAGAATAATACCATAATGTAAAAAACTTAGAAAAGTTTTCCTTTGCAACCTCAGCGGCGTGCAGTGCCCTTTAGCAAGCAGCAAACTATTGATCGTGAGAATCATTTAAGCGAAATTGATTTTCATACACATTATTCTTTCAATATTCATTATTCTTTACAAAGGATTTCAAAACCTTTTTCTCAGATACAGCTGTTGCCTCCAATAGCTGCATGTCTTATGAAAGGAAGCCGGCATTTATGCCTATTATTTGTTATTTACATTAATGCGATTAAAAATATATCATGCTATATATATTTATTTTGATTTACTGGATAATAATACTTAATGCAAGTAAACATTTTATTGATTACGAAAAACTTTTTTTCAATGAGCTTAGTAGAAAGCTACGTAGCATATCATAAACCCCTACTCCCTATCGTCACACTTCGTCACAAAATCACAAACACCCCCCTCCCCCCCAAAAAGCTACGTCATTTATGGACGACCCATAATTCATCTCAAATGAGATGCATTATGAACATTATGCAACTCAAATGGGTTGCATTATGAAAAAATCATTGCATAAAATTTTGTATGGAACTCGTTGCAAAACTCGATTTTTCAGCACTCTCCGAATTTATCCAATTCGGCAAGCCTCGTTGGATAAATGTACGAATCGTGCTGAAAACATCAACTTTTTGCAACTCGTTACATAAATAACTATTTTAGAACTGTTAACTAAATTTATTCTATATCGACCGGAATCTCATTGATAACTGCACAATTAATTATATGTAAACAATAGACTATAAGGAGAAACTGTGCAAAATTTGGTTGATTTTGGTGAAGTAGAAAAAAAGTTACGTTAGTTTGAAAATGGCACAATAATTATCGACTCACCCTTTACGATATAAGCAAACCAACTAATGAGATCCACAGAGCTTAATTTTTTTTGGCATTCCGATTGCCCGGGGTAGGTGAAAGTTTCCAGAATTTTTTGCTGAGAAGTGCCAAAAATTTATAATAATAATAACAAGAGTTCGTCACCTTGCCGCAGTTCCCGGCAAGATCCGAATAAGCTGGATAGTTCACCCGATATCCTTAGGGAGCGTCTCTAATTTACGTCAAGCAAAAATTGTAATTTTTAACCCCCTTCCCCCCTATGTCACACGTTTTGTATGAGAATTCTGAAATTTTTGTATGGGTCGTCACATTTTACTGAACCCCCCTTTCCCTCAAAGCGTGACGTAATTTATGGACGTTCCCTTACGCAGTTTGCACATCGTCCATCGTTGCTTAGGTTAGTCTGGTCAGCATCCCAGGAAAACCGTACTCGTCCATGATTTTTCATAGCTTTGTGCGGTCCATGCTGCATTAAGGTCGATGAACAGGTGATGCGTTGGGACCTCTTATTTACGGCATTGCTGGAGGATTTACCGTACGGTAACATCATATCCGTTGTCAACTGGCACTCGATAAAACCAGCTTGGTAACTTCCCACGATCTCATTTACGTCAGCTGATAGACGACGGAATATGATCTGGGATAACACTTTGTAAGCGGCATTCTAAATGGTAATCGCTCGAAAGTTCTCACACATCGCCTATCCCAACTAACATTTTCAGCGCTATAAGCTTTAGTAATTTGCTTTCTGTTGTGTAACCATCGAATAAAAACAGTCAACGCTGAATAAAAGGGAAGCTAGTAAAATATAAATCATAAGCTAATACACGACTGCAAAGCAAGCACCATACAGCTACCAAACTCGGTTTTCAGAAATACCGTAATCCGGGGTAACATTGATCAGAATTTTCTATCTTTCTTGAATAATTCTCTTGTTAAAGCAAACGTTACATGTTTTATATTTTTTAAACAAGTACTGGCCCTCTGAGTATGTGTTAAGTTACTCGAAAAAGTATTGTAAAACTTTAAAACATGTTTAAATAGGTTTTTTAATCTAATTTTTGATTGTGTTGATTTGGGGTAACATTGATCATGTCAGTGATCAATGTTCATTTGTGTTGAAAATACCCTTACTTACTAAATTCGGGGTCGCTGATTTCGAATATTTTGTCCAAATTCTTACAAATTATGTACTTTTTATGTTATTTTAGGATTAAAATCCTCTAAACCACGAATAACGCCTAAAGGTAGGCAATGGCTTAAGGAATTGATAGTCGTCTTTTAATAAATCGTATATTTTACTGAAAATAGCATTTCCATAAAAGTTTCGTTTATTAAATCCAACTCTACGATATCATATGGAAGTAATACAGTGATTTCGAACCTCATATTGTATCTTGTATTCACGCCAAGCATGAATGTTTGACAATGTATCTCATTGCGTTACGAAACACAGTTATAGAAAAATCGATTCAATTCAAGGTTTTTGAAATTCAATTTTCATAAATTGCATGTCATTTAATAGCTAAATGATAGCAGATTACGATATACAATCCCATAGCAGAAACTGATTCAATGTAAAATGCTTGTTTGAACATTTCATGAGGTGGGTCAAGCCGATCAATGTTACCCCGCTGATCAATGATACCCCGGATTACGGTACCTCACTTGTCACTGAGGTTGCCTTTACTCCACTCTATTCCAACTCCGTAAGATTTCCCGGAAGATGTGAAAAATTGAACAAACAGAATAGGAGTCCCCACTACCAAAACAGCTGCTACTATACAGTACAATTCGTTATACTGACAAATCCCCAAACCAGCAGCGCTTTAAAGGCCGTTATGCGATTTCATTACAACTAGAAGCTGTAATAAAGAAACTGTTGGTATACCATCACGGCTTGTCGAATGTAAACATTATTGTCAAAACAAACTTTAAGCGGGATATGTAGCTACTACCCCAATTCTTTACAGCTTCTATTGCACTTTAGCGCTTTTATTGCACTTTAATTCAATGCCGGAAGATTTGCCGGAAGATGTGCAAATCGAGTAAGAGTCTCAGCCAATACAACAGCTGCTTTTATGCAGTACGTTTTGTAATGTTGCCAAATACTCAAAACAGCAGCGCTTCGCAGCTGTTCAAAGAAGATTCTTTCAGCTAGAAGCTGTGATGAAGAACCTGTTGGCGCAACCACCCTGCTTGTTCACTGTAAACATTATTGCGTTTGACGTTTCACAAGCTTTTGCAGCAAGATAAAGCTGGGTAAGGTTTCTTGTGGCACAATTATGAAACCTTGTCTGGAGTAAAACAAAACGGGCTATTTTCTATGCTATTTATATATAGCAGTGTGGCAGCGAGGACATCATCGGGACCAGTGGATACGGAGATCGGGAGTTCGATTCCAAGTGGTGGCAAGTACTTAAGGCGAAACTGGAAGCATTTTCTCATTTTTTCGGTTTTTGATTTTTTATTAAATAACAAAGCAATATTTTCAAAATCGGTTTTCGTGCACATGTAGAGTATGGATCAAGGTATCTTCTGAATTTTTTTGAAGTGGAAAATGTTTTCCATTTTTGCAGAAACCATGTTTTTGTGAAATTTTGTTCAAAAATGGTTTCTGCAAAAACGAAAAACATTTTCCACTACAAAAAAAAACAGGAGATACCTTGATCCATACTCTACATGTGCACGAAAACCGATATTGAAAATATTGCTTCGTTATTTAATAAAAAATCAAAAACCAAAAAATGAGGAAATGCTTCCAGTTTCGCCTTAAATTATTCAATTTTAAAAGCGATAATTCCAGTACCACATGTATTGCGTCACATTATCCAATAACCTAATTATATTTAATCGATTAATTTGGGAATGCCGTATAACTATTATTTAACAACTACGAAAAGGCTGAAAAGGCGCCTTCTCAAGATGTTATTCAGTTAGGGGCCGTCCATATTCCACGTGGACAGAAAAATCATGGTTTTTGACCCCCTCCCCCCTCCCCGTGGACAAGCGTGGACTTTTCACTGACCCCTACCCCCCTCCCCTAATGTCCACGTGGACTTCAGAGAAAATATATATTTTTTTTTCTATAAAAAAAAACTTTTTATTTTTTAAGTTTTTTTTTTACTTCAGAGAATTATGCCCTACATTTAACATGTTCATATTTTTTTGTATTACAAATATTGATGTTAACATGTCAACATAGGTTTCCATGTCCCTGATGTTTGTTTAATCCATGGTTGTGTCATATTTTTAGATGACTTTTATTTTACGATATTTAGAACACTATGACAGTTTTTTTTATTAAGAATTTGCCAAGAAAAACAAGAATTGGTAAGATTTTGAAAGACCATAATTCCAAAACACTCATAGTGATATGATTTTGACTTTACTCTATCTATATGTTTGTTTGTTGCTCAAACAAAACTCTCGAACGAATGAACCGATCAGCATGATTTTTGCACGTTTCAATACGTCTTTAGTGTGACTATGTTTATATGTAGAAAAAGTTACGAAATTCAACTGATATTGGAAACTATATTATTACATTAATGAGATTGCTAGGCGCGGGGAAGAAGTTAAAACGATTGCAAGAAAACCAATCTAGAGTACTGAAATGACTACATAAAAATTGTCAAGCAACCACAACCACCAAAATGGCAGTACAGTGTACTGCAATGTCTCATAAAGTATCTCAAGTTTTAGAAGAAATTACAAGACAACATTTTGTTGTAAACTTGCAAAGTATCTTGACATGAATTTAAACGACTTGACTTAAGGGTAAAGTCTGCGGTATATCAATCCGTGTGATCAATTAATGATATTTAATGAAACTCAACTAATTTCACTTATAATTTATCCATCTTTTTCATGTATAGATATGTTGAGTTTCATAAATTATCATGAATTCAAAGTTTCTACAGATATTATAAACCTTCGAAGTACTTTTTAAAATTGGTATGAAGCTTCGAAGAATTCATACAAAATATCAACAAAAGCTCAAATAAAAACACTGTTAAGATCCACATTTTTGAAACTCCAGAATTTTGCTTAGTATTTTTAGTAGGTAATTCGTGATTCTGATAATTTTTCAAGAAATTTTGCTACAATAAATAAAAATTGGTATGTAAAGCTGTGACTCCATTTTTGAAATAGCCGTTGCCAACTGAAACAAGTAAAGTTTTTGGAAAAATCTAATAGGGAACTGTTTTAAAGGAAAATCAAGTCAATAATACAGCAAAATTTCTTCCGTTGATGAATCCTTTTTATTTCTTAAATGATTGCTGTCCACGTGGACATTTGGCAGACCCCTACCCCCCTCCCCATGGACAAGCATGGACATTTCTCAAACCCCCTCCCCCCTCTAAGTTGTCCACGTGGTATATGGATGGCCCCTAATGCTTATGAAAAAAGTTATAGCGTTGACATTGCTTGGCGAAACAGCATGATTTTGTTGCTATTGTTATTCCTTTACGTGTTAAAACATAAACACATGCATGCGGTTCGTTGGTTATAACTATTTTAACAAGCATCGGATCGCTTTGCGGTCTTCAACAAAGTTTTTCAGGACATCCTGAGCTATCATTTTTTAGTATCGGTTAAAAAGTTTCAGACAAACTTTTTCAACTTATGACAAAAATTCAAAAAAAGCATGTTTTCCCATACAAAATCCCATACAAATTTCAATTGCAATGCGCAAAGTGTAGACGCAGCCGATCGTGCTCAAATTTTGCACAGATACTCAGGACCCGAAACGGAAACAAAAAAGCTTTGATCTGTGAAAACGGTTCCGATGACCCACACTAATATACATGTGTATTAAGTTCGCCAGATTCATTGGTATAGGGCTTGCATAGAAGCTTCCGTCCATATGTACAACATAGTAACCCAGCATCAAGCCGTATAGGGCACTGCATGAAATTCTCTCCTTCTCTTTCACTCTTACAGAAATTTTGCAAACAACAAGGCCAAGAAACGACAAAATCAAAACAGTGCAGTGCCCTATTAAGGACGCTTTGTTGGCGTTTACATTCACAATAAATGTTAGTTGGGTATCTAGTGGAATGGACAGATTTTCCCTTCCTTTCACTCCTCCGGTAGCTGTTCGGTTTCCCAGATCTTGACTATGAATCGGTGCAGACAGGTGGCCAACTTTTCCAGGCCCATCTTGATGAGTTCGGCTGCGATACCGTCCTTTCCAGCCATTTTGTTGTTTTTGAGCTGGTGGATTGCATCCTTAGCTTCCCTCAGCGTGGGAGTTGGTTCGTTTCCGATCTCAGCTGCACTAACAGTCATTTTCTCTGATGCTGTGATCCCCAGTGCCTTCATTTTCTTCGCCATCCAGGTGTTCCTCGGAGTGCTGCTTCCACATTTCAATCAACTCACGTTTGTCCGTCGGGAGACTCTCGTCCTTATGCGCCTTTACATGTTGCGTTTAGCTTCTGGTAGAACTTCATGTGAACGGTATAGCAGTAATGAAAATTCATCGCACTCCGTTTCTTCCAGGCGGCGCTTTCTCTCCCGGAAGAGGCAGGTCTGCTGCTTCCTCTTTTGCTGTATCGCTCCACATTCTGTCGGGTTTCATGCGGCAGCATAACCTCCAAAAGCGCTTTGCACTCCTCGTCGAACCAATCGTTTCGTCGACTCCGTTCTACGTACCCGACAATGCTTGCGGCTGCAATGTTGATGGCTGCTTTGACTGTACTCCAGCAGTCCTGCAGAGGAGCCACATCGAGCTCGCCCTCGTGGGGCAACGCAGCCTCGAGATTCTGCGCGTATGTGGTGGTGACATCCGGTTTCTCCTAGGCTTATATCTTAATTTCAAAATAATTCCAAATCTATAAAGTATGCGTACATTAGTTTTCATTTAAAAATTTCCATCAACAAGTTTTCCACGCTATCTTTGAATTTCTTTGAGAGATCTTGGCTTTCGTTCAAATCACCAGAATCACAACATCGGTACCTAGATGCCGTTAGTGGCATTATAGACACAAATCGATTAGCCTGCAATGTGCGTCCGTCTCGCAATCAGCTTGACCTGTACATGTTGCAAATTTCAATTTATTACCTGTTCAACGAGCCGAAATCATGGATCCGAAAGTCGCACACGGACGGACACGACGTAAACGAATCAAAAATCTCATCGTCCGTCCGCCGCGCCAGAAGAAAAAAAGAAGTCAAAGACATAGCTTCTTCGTCTTGCAGAGGACCACGGTGAGGACGGCGGTGAGGACCGGCGACCGGCAGTGTATACCTTCACCGTTTTCGTAAAATCCGTTGAAAGAGCTTGCCGAAAATATTAATGAAATTGAGTAATTTCTATTTTTAGATGTACTTACTCTATATATACAGCGCACGGCTCCTGGCGGCGGCGCGGCGCAACTCGCCGGAGTATGAACGAACCGAATGACCGCCGCGCCACACGGTGCAGGCAGGCAAGCAGACAACCGTGCCGCGGATCTGCTGAGGTTGATCGCGTGTTTATATAATGAGTGTTTTTTATGAGTGAATTTCATTTCTCCAAAGGGGTATACAGGTCGCCAAGATTTTACAGGACCTTGAGGACAAGACATTTTTTTTCGTTATTTTTTGTCGCAACACCGTGAGCAACGTACGTACATACGAAGTTAACGCGTAATTCAAACCCCATTGAGGTCATTAGCCTTTTCTCAGCCCTACCCCAACCTCCTCGTGGCACCGGTAGGATTGCAGGCAATCTTAGTGAAAGCCCGGAAACCAACACTGGGCAACTGTTCTCCGGGAGAAGCGGCCCATAACAGCGTTTATTCCCAATATTAGGGGCGGCTGGTCATCGTTCGAGTGCAAATGAAGAACTCTACGCTCAAGTGTGTACCATAGCATTTAGGAAAATTATGGGAATCGTCTGGCCCTGCATGTCAGCAACAGATTTGTACAAACCGAGGTCAATGGCAACGACCCCAGCGACGGTACAGGACCTCGGTTCGTGGAACTATCGATATCTTAACGTCTGCAGGAGCACCCGCATATTCGCCGATCTACTGAAGAAATACTGACGAAGATAAGGACGCAATCAACGAGCAACTGCCTAATGATCGCTTCAAAGCCTTCAAAGATTTCAAGATCATCACCCAAAAGCTCAGGTAGATTTGACTTTGAGCTTGATTGACCCCGATGCTTCTTCAATATCGCCAGACCAGCTGCACTAACATACAAGGAATAATGACGTCTGTCACATCATGGTGCAGGTCAATGTGGGGAAGGGGAAGGAAGTGATGGTTGCAATCGTTTCTTTCCACTGCAGACCTCTGCGTCTGCACAAATTCATGTGGATGTCGGAGTTTTAGTGGGATATGGTTGGAAGAGGGTTCACACATTATTGGTGCGTGGAAGCCATGCTATTCTGTAGATGTGGAACAGTTCGCTTGATAGCATAACTCGTAGGCGTTATATAATGATTGACGCTGTACTGGGAAAGTTGGAAGGAACTCAGGTAGACTGAAAGGAGGAATTTATTCCGAGCATTGGGAAGTTAACTGCTCACCAGCTGACGTACGAAAACTACCTCAGACTTCTCAGTTTCACCGCCTCCAAGAATACAGCCACTCGTAGTTCCTTCTTCCAACACAGTCTTCCCTATAGTTACACTTGGAGATCACTGCAGCAGACGGAATCGCAAATCGACCAAGTTCTAATCAATGTACTGCACATTTTCGCAATCATCGATCTCTGGACCTATCGTGGCGCAAACATCGACTTGGAAAAGCAGCGTTCAAAACTCACTGTCAACGTTACGGTACAATCTGGTCAGACATCCCTCCCCCAGAAAATCTAGGGGAAGGTGGAGTAATATGCACCCAATAAGCAAACGTGGCTCAATAACTAAGATTGAGACGATTTTATGAGTGTCTTGCGTATTGAAAGTTAGTTTGCTTATTTAACTAAGTGACGCCAACTTTTAGTCCGCGTGATATCAATTTTACCGAACCAAATTAACAATTTAAAAAAGTGTTACGTTTTGGGTGCTGACAAACTGTTGGGGGCAAAACGCATCTTGAGGTGGGGCAATACGACCTCTGGCATTTTCCGCTTTGAATTCTAATGAAATACCAGGCGGCTCCATCTTACTATTTACGACAGCAAATGGAAGGTGTGGGTGGCGGATGGTAGTTAATAGGTTGATTCCATACAACCCCTCCACTACTTGACAGATGAGCTCAGTTTCGCGTACCTACTTGCAAATCGCAGATGTCGCTACTGTACGTAAACAACGGGTCCATCCTTCACTGACGCAACAATTTTTGTCCATGTGAAAACATCTTTTTGTTTCGTGGTGAGTGGATGCCAACAAGAGGCAAGCGTTTCGTATCAAAAGGACGTATTCAACAGAAGTGCAAAAAATAGTGTTAATAAAAATGTAAATAAATTCAAATCATTTTTATTTGATGCTGTAAGAAATGTAACAAAAGCACTTGTTTAAGGCTTTTTACGGCATCATCAGCATCGGAAGCCATGTTGGATATGTGACTCTAAATTTCAAAGTGATAATTCTCGGCCACTAAAGCGAATAGTCGTATGAAAAAGTATAATCCTATTTGCTCACTTGTAGTGATTGCGATGATACTTTTTCTGCTGCGTGGCTGCAAGATTGACAGTTTTTTATCACTTCAAAAACGCGAGGCAAACAATCATTGAAAAGCAAAAAGTCAATGATTCGTATGAGAGCTTGGTGATGCGTCATGACACCTTAAACGGTTTTGCATATTAATTTGTAACTGCGCATGCTACACACTAAGATTCAGATGTTTCAGCTCAGTAATTTTTTCACTGAGTTCAGTATTTTTTCCATCTTTTTACTGAGTTTTCAACAGCAGATTTATTTCGGTACACTCGGTAATCGTATTTACCGTTCACCAGTAACGATATTTACCGTGTTTCAGTAACTTTTGACAGTTTGTGAACTGAGCTCGGTAACTCATTTACAGAATATCCGCAAAATCAATAACCGAGCGTACCGAGTTAAATCTGCTGTTGAGAACTCAGTAAAAAGATGGGGAAAATACCGAGCTGATCTTAGTGTGTAGATTAAACCGAGGATCAAACTAAAACATCTGATCTGATAAATTTTAACTTCCATTTTGGATTTGCCACCAGATATGCAGCTGTAAAATGTTAGCATAAGTAGTAATTCATTACTGGCATGTGCATAATAACCGCACCAGAGAAAAACATGAATTTCTGATTAATAGTATGAAAGTCGACTATTTTGCCTTCAGCCGTTTTATAGATATAATTTCACCTCTAGTAAACAATTTCATCATACCGCACTTAAATTCCATTTTCCTGTGCCAGAGAAACAGAAACAACACATTAAGATTCTTGTTTAATATTTTAATATGTTTTGTGCGGTTTGTTATTCTTGGTTTTCGTCATTTTCAAAAGTAGCGCTTGCCGCTTTGAATCTGACAGTACCACCCGGACCAAAATTTTTAGGTACGCTGACGTTGTACGGCAGCTGTCAAGAAGCTCCCGGGTTGATTCCATATAATCAGCGCGCAATCGCTTAAATTGCGTGCGCATGGCATCTGACGGAACTCCACTTATATAGTGAAATAGCATGAGGGCGTTTTGCCCCGGGGGTGCGTATTACCCCAGGTTACCCTACGTCCCCCCTTGTTTCCTAGCAAACGCACAGAATCTCGAGGCAGGTTGCTGGACGAGGGTGAGCTCGGGGTAATCCTTCCAGAGGACTGCTGCAGCTCAGTAAAAGCAGTCATCAACTTAGCAGCCGAGAACTTATTGGGTTTGTTGAACAGAATGGAAGGAATGTTTGGCTCGACGAGGAGAGTAGTACGATTTGAAAGGAGAAGAACGCAGTGCTGGCAGTAATGGTGCAACATGGAATCCGACCTAACGTAAAAGTATGCAAATTGAAGCGGAAACAGCAGACCCGCCTCTTCCGGGAACAGGAGTGTGGGGCATCAATAAGGTGTGACTGGAAACGTTTTGCGTACCGCACACGCTGCTACAAGACAGCACATCCAGCTGGAAAGAGGCCGCTTGTCTCCAGAGTTTTCCCGTTTGTACATTTGCCGAGCTCTACTCTGTGCTTCTCTCTATACTTGACTCTACGCAATATTATTTCAGGGGCGTTTCGGAGGAAATCCAAGGAGCGTTAGGAGATGCCAGGAGTTAAAAGAAAGATTACAGATTAGTTTCAATAGTGTTTCTTGGGGTATTTGAGCGTGGTTCAAGGAGTTTCAGAGCGTTTCAAGAACCGTTTAGGGCCCTTTTCAAGACAGAGCGTTTCAGGAAATGTTTATGGGGTTTCAGGACGACTCAAAGGGCGTTTCAAAGGGGTTTGAGCGTCACAGGGGATTTAAGGGCTCTTATAGCCACAGCTGTAAAGGCGTGGGTATTCAGCATGACCACGCTGAGAATAACGGGTAAGATTCCCGGTCGATCCAGAAACTTTTTTTTTCCACTGAGGACGTTACGCAAAGAAGAAAAAGACAGTAGGAGTGTTTCAAAAGCATTTCAAGGGTTTTAGGGGATTTCAGTATTTTTCAAGAGGTCTGAGGGGGATTTCAGGGCGTTTGAAATTGAAGGTGTTTAAATGACAATTCATGGCATTTCAAGGGGTTTCAGGCAGTTTCATAAGCTTCTTTTTTCTTTTTCTTCTTGGCGTGACGTCCCAACTGGGGCAATGCCTGCTCCTCAGCTTGCTCTCTCACAATTGTTAAACGAGAGCCTCCTCTGCCAATGAACATTTGGCATTGTTGGTTCGCATGAAGATACACTATGCCCAAGGAAAACAAGGGAATTTCCATTACTAGAAGTTCCTGGATCGATCAGGAATTGAATCTGTCACCCTCAGCATGGTCATGGTGCGCTTACCAAGGAGTTCTATTCCAAGGGGGTTTTAGAATATTTAAAGGATCTCACGGGCGTTGTATGCCGTATCAATGAATTTAAAATTTCAGGCGGGTGTGTTGGTGCTCCAAGAGGTTTGAGGAACGTTTCAGGAGAGTCTCATAGGGTTTCAGGGAAATTTCAGAGGCGTTTAAGAGAAATTTGGTGCTATTTAGGGAGTACTTCAGGGAATTTCTGTAGAATTTCAGGGCGTTTCAAATGGTTTCTAGATCGATTCAGATATATTTCAGAGGGATTTTAGAATTGTTTTAGTGAGTTACAAGCAGATTCCAGGGCGTTTAAAATATTTTCAGGGCAATAGTTTCATGAGTTTGGCGTTGCCATTGGTTTCAAGACAAATGTTTCTTGAGAGTTTCAAGGCAGTTGTAGTGCTCTCGGGCTCTGGAGCGCTATAAAACGTCCCTGAAGCTTCCAGAATCGCCAGCTAAAATGTTCCTATAAACCTCTTCAAACCTTCTGAACTACTCCTTCAATCCCCTGAGGCAACTGGAAACATCCATAAAGTTTAAAGGGGCTTTACGGATGTTTCCAGTCGCCCTTTAAAACCGCACTGAGTATGCTGATGATCCCTGGTGCGAGGAAATGGTACTTCTGTACCGTTCCCATGAAACGCAGAAGACACATTGCACGCGTTACGTTTTGCGCGAGAATTAAACTTTCGCTTCCAAAAATTGTTATGTTGTTAAATACATGCTAACCAGCATATCAAACGATCAGGTTTGAATAGAAGATTCATTTTATGCTTTCTTATTGGGAATTTGACCTTTGTACTTCGAAAGAAATCAAGAAATACAGCGTAACGGGACACCATCGCAAAAAATGTCGAATTTTGACCGAACGACAAGAAATTTGCTACTTTCTAGAAGCAGTTTTCAAAGTTTCTGGTACTATTCGAAGAATATAAGTAATTATCTTCATTTTGGTGCAAAAAGAATCAAAATCGGTAGCAAGAGTCCGGGAATATCGTTCAATGAAGTTCAATAACCGCGGTGTAGAAGTGCGTGGAATGTGTCAGAAGTTTTACGAGATGCTCAACGCATTTCGCAATGGCCTTGTGCTGCGACCCGAAATATGCAGACATAAGGAAGGGAGCCTCTTAACGGAGGGCCCAAAGGTGATTGAGAGGTGGAAGTAGCACTTCGATGAGCAACTGAATGGCATGAATAACGTATGTAGGGGAGACCATGGAAACGACTATATCAGTGCACCACAGGACGGAAACGATCCAACTCCCACGCTCAGGGAAATTAAGGGTGTCATTTGTTAAAGCTGTTAAGATTAGTAAGCTTTAAAATAAGTTTTAACGGTTTGATCGTAACAACAGCTTGTAGGCCATAAGAAAACTGAAAAAAAATACTTGGGATCCCAGATAAGCGAATAGATTCGTGAGAAATTCATTGAAGTCTGGTCGGAGTTTTTGAGCGACAAGTTCTGATATCGGTTTTTGGCGGTGTATAGTGCCGAAGGATTAATCTCGAGCTAGCTGACCTCTACGGTGAACCCAGCATCCATAAGGTGACCAAAGCTGGCAGGTTACGATGGGCAGAGCATGTTGCAAGAATGTCGAACAACAACCCTACAAAATTGGTGGCCACTATTCATCCGGTTAGCTCAAGAAGGCTTGCTGCGCAGGGTACGATGCGATGAGCGGATAGGTGGAGGAGAGTGACCTGGCGATCATTGAGCTTAAGAAGAGCGGCAGCCGCAATCCCAGTACATATATATTGGGGCGTTCTATTATTGATTATGTGTTATCCCAATTGTGATGGATGTAATGTAAATTACTATAGCTCTGTTCAATGAAGTAGGTTGAACAGGGATACTGAATCGTTCGTTACGTTACAGATCAAAGAAGGTGAATCGTACGTTGTTATCTAACGCCAACGGTTTTTTTCGATTACAGATTCTTTAAAAAAGGAACAGGAATGCTCGAAAAAATACCGACGTGGATCTCTGTTCCCTAATGTAGATGATGAGTCAGCCGTCCGCGTCGTCATCATCATCGTAGAGATTTGTCGCAATTCAACTTCCGTGCTCATTCGACGTCTTCTCTGTCGCCACTATACTGCTGCACTGCCATCCGCCATCTTCATCGTCGTCGTCGTTGAAGTTTTGGATGCTTTTCATGCGTGACGACAAATCGCTCGGCACCATTGCGAAAAGGCATGAAACGGAAATTTTTCGCATCAAAACATCGGCACTTGCACGCATGTTTTTCCACACATCTAGCGAGCGCATCCACACATATACCAATAGGTTAGGTATAGTACGAGTCGAAACTGCCTCAAATTGGAATGTTTAGCTGTGTGATCGTTTATGCTCCCCACGTGCTTTAATGTAGGTATAGATGCATATTTTTACGCGCGCGATCGCGTTGCACCCGAAACATGTGCGCACCGCGCAGTCAATGCACGTTGACAATTATGACGAAAGGATGTCAATTTATGTTCCGTGCGCGACTAAATAAAATAGATTTCTTAAGAAAGCTACATAGGAAGCGATTTAGATTTAAAACATTTTGAACTTGTTGGGGTAATTTTTTAACATCATTTTTCTCATATTTGCATACATCGACACCCAAGTAACATTTTTTTCAGTCAAGTAGACTTGAAGAGGTTCTTGAACCCGTCATAAAACCAAAATAAAAGGTATTAGGTTTTATGACGGTTCTCAAAACCTCTTCAAGACCAAATGTTCAGCAAAATGTTACTTGGGCAGCATACTGGACTGTTAAATATTTAATCAATAACCTTAAGGAGAATTTCTGCATTGATTCTTGAGAGAATTCTTGAAAGAGTTCTTGTGGGAATTCTTGGAAGTATTGCTAGAAAAATCCGGTAATTATTTTCAATCTTGGTAAAAGCACGGAGAACAGACCTCTATCTTCGCGTTCTGTCTAGAGTAAAATTTTGTAACGGTCATATCAGAGTATGTATGGTTATGCTTCCGTTGCGTGGCGCTAGCATCCCATTACGCTGTCGTGTTGTCATTTTTGTTTACAGCGTTCGCCGTTTTTGGCATTTGAGCACTCGTGTCGTTTTGTGGGCTAGTGTATTTTAACGATGAACACTGCCATCGTGGGGTCAAATCGACTTTATATGTGGGGCAGTCTCCGTTGGTGGCGTTGGGGTATACTTAAATCCATTACACATGATTTTGACGTATTTTTGTTCGAGCTTAAACATCTGTTCTCTGTGGTAAAAGTTTAACCGAGATATCATTAAAACTGTGCCGCTGTCTCGGTAATCCAACTTTTAACCGAGATCTCGGCAAAGTCCACCGATACTCGGTAATAGTTTATCGAATCACGGTAAAAAATAACCGAGAAACAGTGAACATTTCACCGAGATTCACGGAAAACCGTTTATGGAGATCAATTTCTGAATTCAAGTGTGTACCTAATCGTCTTCCAAATAGATTACAGCGATCGTATTTTCCGGAATAATCAGGAGCGAAAATCGATCATTGCAGATAGGTACGCCAGTATGACACTAAACCCGGAACTTATGTTCGATGACTACTGCATGTTTGAATTTATTTGATATCATGTGGACGTGTTTGCTCCATCTTTCTTTCAGTTCAGGTGCATAAAAATGATGGCAAAGTTATGAACGCATTGACATTCACTAATTGATACGGAGAATGTCCACAGCATCTCCCACGTCATCCATTTTTTTTTTTCAAATCTAGATCACAACTCTCGCGAACGGGACAAACAAACCAACCATTCTGTTGTCTGTCCCGAGAGCCCGGCTCACTAACTTATCTTTCTCTCAATCTCTTTTCGTACCTACCGTATTACGCAGTAAGTAATAAAATAAACGAACAAAATATTTATTTATATTTTCTAAAAATACTTCCAACTAATAATAAGCAACGAAAAATGAATGTGAACGCCGAAGAAGCTCTCGCGCGCGCCCCAACAGCCAACGGGAAAGGGAGATGATCCATCCAAGCCAAACAGAACTCAGGCCAAACAAAATAAGTCCAAATGGAAATCGGGGGAAAATCCTCCACCTAAAGTGCAAGCACGCCGCGCCGACTATGGGAGCGGGTGGAAAGGTGTCGTCGTCTCCGTTTGCTCGCGGTAACTCTTGCACTGCACTATGGGGTTTGGGTGCGATCAACGTCGTGATTATGGGCCACATTCGGGTAGAACACTGCTAGAGGTGGGCAAACCTTCGGTAACTTTTCTAGTTTCAACTTGAAACTAGGATCATACTGTTGCAAGGAGATTCTTATAAACCCGCGGTTTCGCATAAGTGTTTCGACTTACGGGTCCGCCACACCCCCTTTTGAATTCAGCGTGGTAATGAAATTTATTCTTCACTGTTAGAACCAGTAGGCGAATTCCGGCGCACTTTTTCTTCGAAGAGAAGAAAATTTTCTTGCTGGTAGACAATGGAAGAAAATTTTTTCTCTTCGTAGAAAAAGTGCGCCGGAATTAGAACTGCATGCAGAGCAAGACCCAATCTAGGATGGTGGCCAGGGCTGGATCTAAGGGGTGGGGGGAAGCGGGAAGGGGGGCGAGGGCCTTTTTAGGGGCCCCCCAAAAACCGTTTTGCTTGTTAACCATTAACTTTATTTTACCTTTTTGCTTAAGTACATGCTGCTCAAAAACAAAGACTTTTTTGCTCATCGCATTTGTACCTTTGAGGGGCCTCCACATCCGCTCCGGCCCCGGGCCCCACAATCCTTAATACGGGCCTGATGGTGGCTACCTACCTTCATACATATAGGGTATATGTGCCATCAGTAATCTCACGCTCCCATATTCATCCTATTCTAAATCAAGCGATTAGGGCACCGATTAATTCCGATCTTATTGTTTTCATGGGTGCTCACTTCTAACAAAAAATACAAGAATAAGAAACAATACAAACAGCACTTCAATCCTTTGTTTTTCGTTGGTTGAAAATGGGAGTCACATGCTTAATAAGGGAACCAATACCTTATACCCCTTTAAGGAATTCTTACAGTGTTCTCCGAGGATATTTTCAGAAATACTTTAGAGTTTTTCAAAAGATTCGTGCAAAGGATGATGATTCATCTAAAAGATTCCAGTAAGAATTACTATATTTGAATTACTAATTCACCAATGATTCCTTTGAAACCAGATATTCTTTCAAGAAATTTTATCAAAACTCCGCTGGAGAAAGATCAGTCCTTCTAGAAATTATTAAAGCATTCATGGTGCTCTTAAAGCTCCATGGTGTGCAGGAGATCATCCAAATATTTAATTTTTTTTTCTAGGAAGTGAAGTATTTGTCTAAAGATTCTTCAAGGATTCCTCAATTATTTCCTCACATAACTCTAGCAAAGATTAATCGAAGGATTTATCTTGGCGTTTTCTTAAGCATCCATCATTCATCTTGGTTTTTTTTTAAAGATTTCTAAAGATTTTTTTTTTCAAAAATTCCTTTAGAAATATCTTGAAGGACTTCTTGATGAATTACTGCAATGATTTCTTAAAAAAAATACAAGGAATCTTCAAGGTGTTACTCCAATTGGAGATTCATTCTAGAATTCCTCCAGGATATTTCCAAAGAACGCATTGAATAATAATCCACAAATTCCTCCAAGGACTCCAACAACAGTTTGTGCAGCTTTATAGTTGAGAAGTAGTAATAAATAAATAAATAAAAAGTCCAGATCCAGAAGTTCCTCTATGAATATCTGTGGAAATTCTTTCGAAAAAACCTTCTGGAATTCCCCCAAAGAACTATTCAAACTTTATCTACTCTTGAAGTTTCCGCAAAGATGTTTTGCTAGCATTCCTATAAGAACTCTTCATATAACATCATATTTAGTGAGAACTCTTTCAAAATTCTTTCGAGAAACCTTTTGAAAAATCCTTCTATGTTTCTGTGAAGCATCTCTGTGAAACATTTCTCTTGGATTTATTAATAATCCCTCCAGAAATTCCTCAAAAACATAAATGGAATTGAAAAAAATTTCTGAGGATTCCTGATATATTAAAAAAAATCATAAAATATCTTCAGAAATTTCTCCGTGGAATCCTTCAGGAATTTCTCCTAAGACTGTTTTGGCGCTTTCTTCAGGAATTCTTTAAGAATGCCTAGACGCATCCTTTAAGTGATTAATTTCTAAAGGCTAAGATTTCATAAAAGATATCGATCGGAAATTCTTCTTTGATCACTGCAAGAATTTATTCAGGATTTTTTTTCCAACGATTTCTTAAGTATTTCTTTCAAAAAATCTTTTGAAAATTATATAAAGATTCATTCAGAATTTCATCAAGGATCGTCATAGATCTCCTGCGAAGATTTCATCAATCATTTATCCAAGCATTTTTATTTTTGATAATTTCTCCAAGGATTGTACAGGGATTTTTCCAGGGATTTCTTATAAAATTCTTCCAAGGTTTTATTCAAAATTCTAAAGAAATTCCTTCAAAGATGTCTCAAGAAATTCCATTCAAAGTTTCTTTAGGAATTTTTCCAAAGATTCCAACTAATTCCAAATCTTGCGATTTCTGTCATGATTCTTTCAGAATTGATTTAAGTATTATTTTTGAATTTCTCAAATGATTTCATCAAGCATTTTTTTAAGTATTCCAGTAGAAATTTCATACATGCCACAGAAATTGTGCCAATAATTTTGTAAAACGTCGATATTTTTTATGTAAAATCTCTCACAATTGGCATAAAAACTTTCAAAAAATCTTCAGATATATTCACACAATTGAATAACATCAATAGTTTTTTTCATTGAAACCGAATTATTGTGGCCGAACCGTAAACAACAAGGCCATGAAACGTCAAAGGCCTAGAAAAATAAATCCTTAGCAACTGCAGCATGCGGTTCTATAACATTTACCCGAAAACCATTTACCCGAATGTAACATATACCCGAATGCCAAATACTCGAATGCGACATTTACCCGAACGCGACATTTACCCGAATGCGACACTTACCCGAATACTTTATTATTATGCAGAAATTACGATTTCGTGAATAAAGTTCATTTATTTTGTTCAATTTAAAAATTATTGTGGATCTGAAAAGCATTTTGAATATCAAGTTCGTCAAGAACCCATTTTATCAAATTTTCTCTAAAATGATCCGCGATAGGAATTCACAGGGCATATGCTTGAATAAAACTCATCACCGCAGCTTACATTTGTTGTGTTAATGCTGTTAGCGTTCACTCTAGACACAGAAAAACAGACGTAACACTCTTCAAAACGGCTTGGCACATGCATTTAACGATCAATACAAATTTCAATTGGTTTGCGCGATTGTTCCACCGAATGCGCTAGTGTTCGATCGCTTTGACGTTTGCCAGTGTACACGTTGCTGAATGATGCAAACGAAAATTACAGGCAATTTGTGTAGTAGTGTGCGTGTCAGCAAAACGTCAAATCCATATCCATCATGGCCGACAGTGCACATTGGGCAAAATCAAGCCCAAAGGTGGAAAAAATTAATAACTTTCTTAATACAAGACACTATGTGATCATCAATGGCTTATTCAAAAGCAAATTTTCTCAAGAATTGATTGGTAGATGGTTCATGTACGGGCAACTTCTCTGAAGCGAGTTATAGAGCCCGTTTTACCCCAGTTCCCCCTACAATTTGTGAATTTCTGTTATTTTACGGCACTTGTTATGATTTTAATGATTATTTCGCTGGGATACCATCGCCTCACTCCCATTGAGTAACGTTACATACAAAAAGTTATTAAAATGTTGGAATTTTAGGGTGTTGTGGGGTCAATTAGGCAATGGTATATTTTCAAGGTAGAAATACATTTTTTATTTTTATTTATGATTTTTTACGTAACAATAACTAAATGAATGATCGAATACACATGATTTACTCCTAAAGAAAGCATTTTTGGCGAGTTTGATCTCAAATTATTGGTTATATTCAAGTTTTCCCGCATACAAATATGAGTAGTTCCCATCCTTATACCACCGATTCCAAACATTTCCAAACGATGAGCCATTGCTTATATACTCCAAAAATATCCTAAATGTTGTTTGCGCATAGCCTCATAGACGGGAGGTGACGGCAGCATATAGTTTTAGAGCTTAGTTTACCCAAACTCCCCTATAAACTTATTTTTTATTGTTTTTAAATTAAAACAACTTTAACTTGAAACTTCTATGCATGATATGAGTTAATATTGATGAAGAGCTAACCAGTAATATCACTGCATCCTATGAAATTTGGAAATTTAGGGTACAATGGGGTTAAATGAGAAAAAAAAATACAAAAAGCTTGATTGACCATATAAGTTAACAAATAGCTTGTTTGACAGATAATTTCTATACGAATGATTCTTGTATCTACGACATTGCTTCAGCGGGGTGTAACGCCTGTTTCACCCCAATTTCCCTAAAAATATAATCAAATTGTTCCATTGCATAATATTCTAATTCTAATGATGTTATAAATATGACGTTTAGGGATAATGGGGCAAAATATGCTGCTGCTTATTTCTCGCAATTTTGGTATTGAAGATGAAGAAATTTATAATCAATACGTGAAATAATATTTAAAATCCATGTCGCACACTTCCATTATTCACCATTCCAAGCATTTCATGATGAAGAGCTGTTGCGTGAAATTGAGAATATCCAAACTGCTGCTTGCCGATAGACTTTATGGGGGTTGTAGTAAAAAGTCTCCAGAATGCATTCGTTATATTTTTGTTAACGAATCAGCATCTTAAACATCAAATAGGTATTTATTTATAATATGACAGTCTTATTCCACTTAGCCAAGTTCACTACCCGTCATATGTATATACTCAAAAAATGTATTGCAACAATATTGCATCGCATTTCCTCACCTTGATATCTCCAATACCTTACAAAGAGGCTGTCTTCATCAATGTTATTCAGAAGCCCAAAAGCAACAACTTTTCTGAAAGCGGCATTTTTGTAGGTGTTCTGGTTTTAGAGATATCGAGGTGAGTTAGGATGATTCAATATTATTGCAATGCTATTTGTGAGTCTCTACTTTTGACGGATAGTGTATGTCTTTTAGTAATAGATATTAGATTTCCTAAGCACATCTCTTTGCACATCTGATCATAATCGAAGTCACCTTCATCTGGCGTTGCCGTTCATTGAAGCAGAATGTTCCCGTTTGTAGCGGTAGTAAAATTTCATTGCTTTTATAAAGACATACTGCCATTATATTTGACGAATTTTTCTCTGGGATGACTTCCTAGCCAAATGTTCTTGAACAAACTTATGTCGTATATGCAGTCTTTGCCTGCTTGTTCGCTAACGAAGATCAGTGGTGGATATGGTCAATGCAAGAGAAAAGTTTAGTAACTAATCAAGTTCAATTGCACAAAAAAACAAAACTTTTCTGGTTAGATATAAATTCCTCAAGATGTTGGTATTGACTTCATTTTTTTTTTTGTATTCGGCTAGATACTATGCTGTACGTACTGTGCAAAATCGGACACCCTGTCCAAAAAGTCTTGCACCCTACATTACATACACTCAATTCTTTCTTTGCACGGGTTGTTTTTCGACATAACTCAATCAATTTTTATTCAATCCACATTAAAATTGACGGTCAGTACTATCCGTATACGAAAAATCAAGTCAATATGTTGATACACACATCAATTCTGAGGAAATGCTGTCGTTCATTTGACATTATGTCAAGGGAATTTCAATAATGCCAAAAATCGAACCCATCACTCTCAGCATGGTTTTGCTGAATACTTGCGCGTTTATTGTTTCGGCTATATGTGTTCTACCTGTGCATCAATCAGTCATTAATGAACTCGTATGGATATTATTTTTCAAACAAGGTATTTGTCAACTCATATGGTCATTCAAGCTTTTTGATTGTTTTTTTTATTTAACCCCATTGTACCCTGAATTTCCAAATTTCATAGGATGCAGTGATATTAATGGTTAGCTCTTCATCAATATTAACTCATATCATACATAGAAGCACGAGGGCCCATATAGCCGAGGCGGTAAACGCACGGGTATTCAGCATTCGATTTCCGGTCGGTCCAGGATCTTTTCGTAAAGGAAATTTCCTTGACTTCCTTGGGCATAGAGTATCTTCGTGCCTGCCACACGATATACGCATGCAAAATGGTCATTGGCAGAAGAAGCTCTCAGTTAATAACTGTGGAAGTGCTCATAGAACACTAAGCTGAGAAGCAGGCTTTGTCCCAATGAGGACGTTACGTCAAGAAGAGAGAGAGATGCATAGAAGTTTCAAGTTAAAGTTGTTTAATTTAAAAACAATAAAAAAAATAAGTTTATAGGGGAGTTTGGGTAAACTAAGCTCTAAAACTATATGCTGCCGTCACCTCCCGTCTATGAGGCTATGCGCAAACAACATTTAGGATATTTTTGGAGTATATAAGCAATGGCTCATCGTTTGGAAATGTTTGGAATCGGTGGTATAAGGATGGGAACTACTTATATTTGTATGCGGGAAAACTTGAATATAACCAATAATTTGAGATCAAACTCGCCAAAAATGGTTTCTTTAGGAGTAAACCATGTGTATTCGATCATTCATTTAGTTATTGTCACGTAAAAAATCATAAATAAAAATAAAAAATGAATTTCTACCTTGAATATATACCATTGCCTAATTGACCCCACAACACCCTAAAATTCCAACATTTTAATAACTTTTTGTATGTAACGTTACTCAATGGGAGTGGGGCGATGGTATCCCAGCGAAATAATCATTAAAATCATAACAAGTGCCGTAAAATTACAGAAATTCACAAATTGTAGGGGGAACTGGGGTAAAACGGGCTCTATAGCGAGCTTCAGAGAAGTTGCCCGTACATGAATCATTCACCAATCAATTCTTGAGAAAATTTGCTTTCAAATAAGCCATTGATGATCACTAGGGACAATGGAAATTCGCGGCAAAATTTCTAAAATTTCGCAGACCAACATTGTGAATTTCGCGGCGATTTCGCGGCTACACATTTTTGGACGTTTTGTTGAAGAAAACACCAATTTTGCATGCGAAATGAATAGTTCACTTGAATTTTTTTGAAGTGTAATCATAAATTCACAGAAAAAATACCAAATTTAATTAAAAATCAGAAAAAAAGTACATGTTAAATTCATTTAATTTTCATTATGCCGGATTCAGAATTGTTAATTACTTTATACTGTTGAAAGTTATCAGTAAATTAATATTTTAAAATTTAAAATTGGTGGAATTTTGAGGTTATTTTCCAAATATTGATGGATTTCGCGGCATTTCGCGGGATTTCTTCTATTTCGCGACCAATGCCCAATTTCGCGGATTTCGCGGCTTCCGCGAAATCGCGAATTTCCATTGTCCCTAATGATCACATATGGTCTTGTATTAAGAAAGTTATTAATTTTTTCCACCTTTGGGCTTGATTTTGCCCAATGTGCAGTGTCGCGCGCGGTTCTACCAACAGGTGGCAGTGTGCTCATGAAAATAACACCGGGCAAAAGTTTTTGATGAATTTCCTTTAAGAATTACGTCTGTTTGTCTGTGCTCTAGATATTTACCCTTCTTAGATTCATAAGCTGTTCTTTGATAAACAAAGAACAGTTTATGATTTAAAGAAGGGGAAACCTCTGTTTGTAGGCCAAATGGTCATTAGCTTGAAACGATTAGAAAACAGCCCTCGGAAAATCAACATATCATTAGAAAAAATATTTGACAGAGAAGTTTGCAGATTGTTCACCAAACAGAACATCCTATTATTAAAAGAAGGAAAAAAAATTATAGATGTAGACTTGGAATCCATCACTCAATCATGTAAGAGTGTAATTTAAAAAAAACATCATATAATCAAAAGAAGGACAAAACTTATATGCATCCCAACTAACAATGGTAGCTGAATAACAGCTTATTCAATCAAAATTTAAAAAATTAAGCTTGTGAATGGCTTATTCTTCTATAGGACAGATTGATGAAGTACTAGATTTGTAGTGATGAGCTGAATTTCAGTATGGTGAGAAGGTCAATTCTCCGTTTCTGCAATGAAATGGTGCAAAAAGTGTGGGTATTATGATTCCTTGCCTAATTTGATGCTGTTTTAACAAAACTTTTTATTTTTCAACCTTTTTAAACTGACATCAAGTTAATCAGTTCTTGTTGTGTTTATGGTTTTGTGCATTGGGTCCCAAGTATTCTTGGAGATGTTTTTAAAACCAATGAAGTATAGTTGTGCTCAGCTGAAACTACGATAAGATCAACTAGAATATGTAATGCTTTAAAAAAACTATCATAAAAATAAATAAAATCAAATAGAATCAAGATTGTTACTTGGGATAATCAGTTTTGTTTCTTTAAATTCCGCCCTTTTTATGCTTATCCTTTTACAGACATGCGTATTTTGACTATCACTTGTAATCTTCCTCAGTGTCAGTTATCCACTCTACAAAACTGATTACACTCATTCGGAGAGGGTATTCTGCTTAGAGGATTCGAAAAGCAAAATCAGCAAACGCTTTTGTAGAAGTGAGCTCTTAAACAGCAAAACCCAGGAACGCAGAATCGTTTGCATACAAATTTTTACTTATTTTTATTTGTATTAACGAGATTTTTAGCCCTAGGCTAGTTCATCTCGGGACCCACGCTTTACTTCCCTTCCGAAGGAAGAACTCACATTTTGTCGGGAGTGGGATTCGATCCTAGGTCCTCGGCATGATAATCAAGTGTTCTAACCATCACACCAGGTCCGCTCCACTTTGCATACGAATCAGAAACGGTAGCCACTAGACCATCAAGTCCGTTTAAGGAGAAACAACAGAGGGTACAAATATGGCTGGCACAATGGCCGACTTGGACCCCTACTCACGTTTTCAAGAGCATTTATCTTAAAAATTCGTAAACAAATGCTTCTAAAGTTTGTACGCAAATTGCAATGGGATTTCTTGACGTTTCACCTTAAGACTTAAATGAGAATCGCATATTATCCAAAACTGAGTGAGAATACACTTATCTCCACATTGACGAAATAGCTAACAAAACTAGCGCGTCCGATTGTCACAATTGACTTTAAACAATCGGACTTTCTTATTTTCTTCGATTCGTGGATCATTTTGGCAAAAAATACTTTTTTAGTTCTGAAACATTTGCCATTCTCAATTGAGCCTTAACATTTTCATACTTACCGAAAAGGACTTAAGGCAGTTTTGTAGCCTTTTATACTTACCGTAATAATTCCAGTTACATAATCAATCCAGTATTGTGGATTTATCGGCTACTTGTATTCTACCGGTCGCTTCAGTATGGCCTCCAAAGTAGCCGTTTTACAAAAAGAGTAACTTAAAAATGATTTTAAACATTTTTATTGTATACGCTATTCGTCGTTGCCACTAGCTACTCAGCGACATTAATTTTTTAACAATCAAGTTGATTTTTATATGAAAACGGCTACTTAAGTAACCGGCAGAATACAAGTAGCCGGTAAATCCACAATAAATCACAAGCGAAATATAGAGCAAACCCGACCTAATGCAAAGCGGAATCACACAGAATAAGAGCTATAAGTGAACTTCACCATTCCTGGATTTCGGATACGTTTACAGCTTGGCCAGTGAAAACACAAGTGCGTTTTAATTTTTTAAATTGGTCGTATTGTTATTATTTTTAACATTAGATAATAATTATAATTTTCCAAAAAAGAAATAATATAAGTATGTACATAAATTTACACAGCGTTTATGTAGTAGAATTTTCATACTTTTCAGCTCTTTCAGTTTGTTTTTTTTTTGTTTTTTACTTTTTGTATCGCATCCATTGCATCTTTCCGCGGGATGTTTTTGTTTTGTTTTCGCGTTCTCTTTCTTCTCGTCTTCGCGCATATACGTCATTTTCTTTGTGTATCTACCGAACGAAAAAAAAAAACAATAATTTTATACTTCATTCTTTTCTTCTCTTATAGTTCAAATTGTTTTGCGGTTGTTCTCTTTAGCGCGGTGGCTCCGTGTCGCGCCAGGGGTTTTCATTTTGTTTTTATTAAGGGACAGTTTAGTTTTTTTTGGCTATACTCGGTCCGGTTATTTTCCATGGGTGTAAGTGTCGACAATGTTTGCGGCTATCTATTTGAGAACAAGGGAAATACCAACGAATGCGTGTTTTTTTTTTATATAATGCTAACCATGTGTGAGTGGGTATGAGAATGTGGTTGGATGGGGTATTTTGACGATAGGTTAAATAATCAAAGGAAATTTTATCGGTGTTTCTTAAATGGGAGGAGTATGAGAGTATTTTTGTGTTGCGTAGATCGAATGGTTCAATCGTCGGTGTATGCGTATGTGTATGTGCAGTAGTTACCGGTTTTTTGAATGAGAGACATTGTTAAAGGCTTGTTAGGAAATTGAGAATATATTTGACATCGTTCTTGTTTGTTTAATTTCATCCATTTATTTAAAAAAAAATAACAGCTTAGGTACAGTTGACAATGTAATGATTCCACTTTATTTTATATCATATAGCGCATGTGTTGTTTCTGCTTAATTATCTTCAGTTTATAATTTTAAAGTTTTTCTTTCTAATGCTGATAAGATTATGTGCTTTCTTTTGTTGTCTGACATCGAGATTTTGGACATTTTTCATTGTCTAGATATAGCTTGTTTTAGCAGTGCTTTCTAACGTTTTAAATTTAGAATTTTTCTCTAAAAATTTGTAAATTTAATTTCAACAATTTCGCTCGAAAAATGTCAATAGATTATAAAACAATGGTACCAACAAATTCTGAATATTTGCCAAAAATATGTTGAGATTTTAAATCGTTCAAACTTCTGGATCGCATAAACAATGTACAGATTCGGGTTTAGTTTTTTTCTGCTTCGTGTTTTTAGTGTATCAGCCTACTGAATAATGTTTCTGTCTTCCTGGTCTGCTAGCGTGGTTTTTATTTTTTTTTCGGTTATTTTTTTGTATTTCTGCTACATTATAATGCACGACTAGATAATACTGGAAATTAAATCCTACACGAAATCATTTTCAACTTTTACCACCTTTTTCACGGCTTAGTTCCTTCATAATTTCTTCTCCCTATTAGTCGGTTTATTCTGCTCATTAACAAAAAAAATACAATCTTCTTGTTTCCGATTTAAGCAAAACTTTAAATTCCATACTCAACAAAAAAAAAGCCATTCATCGTAATTCGAAAGGAAAGAAATGCAAAACAAATTCGCGTGAAATGTGTTCGTTTGCGTTGGACGAGCATACAAAACGTCATAAGTATTGGTTTTTGTTTACATTAAGGCAATTCAATTGTTTTCCTTTTTGCGGTTCAGTACAATCATCGCATACTGTAAAATACGACAAGCATTAAGTTTTTTTTTCGGTCGAAACGTTCAAAACATTTGGCTACATAAAAAATTCTGGTGTATCCATTGCGCTTTAAGGATTTTTATTTTTTACATTAGTTCCAATTATCAATCGATTAGGTACGTTTGTTAGAATTTACCAATTTTCAGTTTTTTTTTCCTGTAGGAACGCTTGGTTGATTTGCAACAGATTGGGTTAAATGTGGCAGCAGCTTCGACCTGAACGCGGATCGCTTTCCATGGCGTCACCCACGATGAAAACTCTCGACCATTAGTGGCAGTATCGCGGCGCAGTTGAGAAGCGTGTTTTCTTCGTTTTAAATTTAGCGCGAAAAATTACAACATCCGCTTTATTTTCACCCAACTTAAATATAAGTTTTATGAATGAATGTTATTTATAAAAGACGAGAAATAAAAACACTCGCACACAAGCCCACCGAGCAGAGGATAGCGCATACGGTTTGGGAGTGTTTCTTGTCGTGCTGCGCGAAGCAAATGATCGAGGAAGCGCAAATGATCGTTTGACGTTTTCGGTTTGAAAGGGAATGGCGGGTGAAACGGATCCAACATCATCTTTCTCCCAAAAAAAATTCATACTGTCTTCCCCTTTTAAACCAGAAACACGCTTATCAACACATCGGTCAATCAATAAATGGTTGAAACGTCTCTTTTCTCACGGAACTGGGTGAACTGAAACGCATAATCAAAACAGAACAGCAAATAAGGTTACCAGAAGTTCGGTTTTCTGATGCACATAGGGTTACTAGAAATTAAAACGAAAAAATTACCTCGTTTTATTTGCATAAAATGCCGTTCAAATTAACGAGGGTTCACGGTGTTGATATGCAACCTGGATCAGGTGCGTATACAATCCCAAACTGTGGTTCTTTCACACCCATCATGACAAAAGGTAACTCCACAGACAAACAGACGTAACACCTTGAACGATTTTCATGGAAATCCATCGCCCAGTTCACACTACCATCACCTGGTGGAAAAGCTGCACGAATCACTGTGTTGTGCAATATCGTCAACAGAAGGCGCTAGTGTGAAACGTCAAACGCATAGAAAAACGATGCGCGTGCCTCTGGTTGTGAAAGCCACAACTATGAAAATTTAAAATGATCGTTAAAAGCGTGGGCGATGGAAATTTCGCAAGTGTTACGTCTGTTTGTCTTTGGTAACTCATTCCGAGTAAAGAGATTACTTGACACTGACTCCCCACTCATTCTATTCGAAAGTGGATGTAAGAAACCGAACGCGATAGTCGCCCCTTCATCTCGTGAAACGATAGAGAAACAAGGGCCAACAAGTGAATGGCGGTTACGATCGGTGGAGCGTCATGTGTTTTGGCAAACTATCGTGAGAGAATACTTAATTTGATCGACTATAGAAGATCTGCCCAAAAAAAAAAACAACAATAACAAAAGCTGCGACGCAAAATGTTTGCTAGTGTTTTCGATTTTTCAGAAGCCCTTTCGATTGCGCTCATTGGCTCATCTCTTCAAGTAGGCGAAGATTACTCTTTTGATCAGTCTCTGTTTTCGCCCATTTTCAAAATAATCGAATTTGAAAGAGAGGTGATGCCCTTTCCATATGAAAGATCCGTATATTACTGATTACAAAACGCATCTTCGGAGAAGGTCATTCCACGAGAAGTTGTAAGCACGTGCATCTATTGTAAACACGTGCATTTATATAATTGGAGGCAAAATCTCGTTTTAATTAAATATTACGATCAAATCAGATATTTTGATTAAAACAACACATACATTTAGGGATGTAAATGTGGAATAATAACGTTATATGTAATCAGTAAAACGAAAAAAAGTTCTAGTTTGACTTATAAGGTCAACCATGACGTGATGAAATTCGACAAATTTCAAAGTGGGAATTCAAAAATGTCCCTATTGAGTTGTTCTAAAAAAGTCTCACGAAACCTACTGCAAGCCTATCCATATACGTGAGAACAAAAGATGTTTACAAAGTTCTTACAGATAGATTAACACGGGAAATCTGAACACAAACCACTACCACACAGGAATTTGGATTGGTCAATATCACATACACGGTAAAAAATCACTCAAAATATGAGTTTCAAACTAGGAGCGGGACACTAGATTAGGAATTTGAATAAAATGTTCAACAAGAACCAATAATAACATAAAATAATGAGTAAACGTGTACTCTAGGACTTTTGTTTTGTTGTTTACTCTAAAAAATCTAGTTTAAACTTTAGGAACCCATTGTCAATAAAAAGGCACTAAAAGAACATTGAAAGTCGGGCTACACTGAAAGAAAATAACCATTTGATTTGAAATGAAATGTCAACCATATTAAATGCCAGATCATTGAAAAAAATCTGCAGAAAACGGCCCAGAAGCCGATCGGTCGTTGCTTCTACCTGGACCGATTCGGCACCGCCAGCGAGATCGCTGTTGCGACTCCGTGCGGCCCGTACGTGGCGACCATCTCTCCCGTCATTTCGTCAGACACACAGCGCGCATTCGAAAATTTAATGAATGAAAATGGCAGTCGTTTCCTGTTTTCAAAAGGCAACACACGGCGCGCGCAGTCAGTGCTTCTGCTGGATTTTCTGCCCGTCCGGGGCCCAGTTTCGAAAGAGGAAATCTCCAAAGATAAATGTTCTACTTGAGTTGAGATTTCCTACACTCTGCGTTCGTTTTGCTCACATTCCTCGCCGTCGCTGCGTCACACGAACGAGCGCTCCGTCCGGCTGGACCCTTCAAAAGCGGGGAGACAGAAGGCGACAGCACGGGACAGAGAGAATGAGAGAGTGAGTGGAGACGACGACTTTCATGGCTTGATAAATTAGACAGGAAATTCATAAAAAAACACACGATCATGCTGCATGCAGGGCACGTATTGATTCTTCGGGTTCGGTACCTAACCTCAACGAAACGAACGATAAAAGCATGGATTACGCCATAGCACGAACGGAGACGACGAAACGGATGAGGTTCGGGTTCCATTTCAGGTCGGGATCACCGGTCTTTGGTGACGACGACGATGAACGACGGTCGTCCGCGGTTCGGACGACCCTCGAAAATATTTTATCTCAGATTCCAGAAAAAACGAGAACATAAAACATAATTTCCCTTTCAAAAAATCGACGTTTGTCCGGGGAACCGTATGGCTGAATAAGGACCGTATAGAAAAGGAGTTCTGCTGAAAAGAAAAAAAAGATAGCGTGCATTCTTCTTTTTTGTTTGGTTCGTTCCTCGAGAGTTGAGATCTCCGTGTCGTCCGTAAAACAGATGGTTCTGATTTTGGACTCCTTATGCCGTGCTCTGCTGCACAGAGACCTTTATTGATTCGTTTCGCTTAACAACCCATATATTTATCAGGAAACGGGCCGGAGAACGAACTGGAGAAAAATGAAAATCGATTATTTTCAATTTCCAGGAAGAGTTGTCGAGAGCGAGAGAGCAAGATCATTGTCGGGAAGGTGAATTTACGGGAGCACCTTGCTATCGTCAGAGCGTTGACGTATGTGGCGAATTTATATGGACTTTAGTCGATCTGATTGAATGGATTGCATCTATCATGAATGAGTGAATCATTTTGGGGCTTTTAAAGCGATGTCTTAAAACATTTTTTTTATTTTGGTTTATTTAGTGTCGCTCCCCTTAACCTGTACAAGACGTTCGATACTTTCATTTCACTTATTGAATGAAATTCAATAACTGCTACTGCACTGTAGAGTCCGGCCAATGTACACTTGGAAAACATCATACTGCAGCATAAGCGCATGCGAAAAACATCGCATCGCTGTTGGCGTTTTATTTTGACAGATCAAGGGGAGCGACACAAAATTTGCTTAAAAACTATAGCGTAATCCTTTTTATCAACTTCATGGCAAAACACAGTACATTTCATTGACAAAAGTGTATTATATTTTGTCTGTTCAAGGCTCAATTGAGTATATAACTCTGCGGAGCCAAAATCCATGTCTTGTGCTGTCGAAAACAAGTTAAAATTTATATCCATTCAAGCAAATTCGTCGAAATGATAATTTGCTCCATAAATATGGCTCAATGCTCGCATCAACTGTAAAGTCAAGCAGTGTTCCTTTCTCACTCGTGGTTTCCGTTCGTGCACTCACAGCGCCACTGACTGAAATATTATCTGTTATTTATGTTTGCTTGCAACCATATAGGTTATCACCGACGTTTAAATATTTCACGTCTCTCTACGGGACGGCCGGCGGCGGGCGCACTGGTGGAATCGTTCTCCTTCAATACACACGTCGTAAAGCGGATTCCAAAGTGTTCCTACAATCTGTTAAGTCAGTTGAGGCGCGCGGTCAAGCCCCTCCACGATCGATCGCCGACGACGCCGGAAAAAATATCTCCCAACAAAAAACAGCGCTGCCTTCCATTGGAGAGCCCCCCGGCCCTGGCAAAAGCACTTTCACGCACACATTCACATCAGCTCAGCAAGAAAAAAAACATTTACGGAAACGTGGTGAATGCATCACTTTAATCAACGCTTTTATCAATTTAAATAACAATGAACCGATTTTTTCCCGCAGCGTTGACCAGTAGCCAGCAGCAGGGCCGGAGACTTTGGTATTTACTGACGACGAGGCATTGAGCTGATCGCGAAAAGTACATTCACACCCGTTGAACCTTGAGTTCGTGTTTTTTTTTTGTTTGTTTGTTTGCTTCTGGCTCTGGCAGCCAGTGATTGGGAGCGTGATAATTTTTGCATACTTGTCATTCCACAGTCGATTCACACGCGTGATTAGCGTCTTTTTGCCGCCATCACCACGTGGACGCGATCGCGCGTTTCCGATGCCGAAGCTGCCGCTAAACAACACACTGAACCCCTTTGTTTTGAACCTATCGGGCACGATTTTTCGGAACACTCACTGAGCGGACTGACTGACTGATCGCATGTTTGTTTTCCACGTTTCGTAGTCGCTTCGCAGCGGATTTTGTTTTCGCTTGAAATACAATTGGCTCATACCGGATAATGCTGATTTGTTGCTTTCTTTCCTTTTTTCCTGTGTGGTAAATATTTACACAGAAGAATAACATACCGCATGCACACTCTTTGTCGCTCTTCCAAGCACTCACGGTCACGTGGAACAATCGCTCGTAGACACACTCACACACTCTCTTTCTCTCTGCCTCAGACACAAAACTAGAACATTCCCAAAATATATTACATTTTTTTTCAGTGGTTCTTTCGCGTGTATTTAAATATAAATATGCTTATCATCTGTTTTCCCTTTATTCAGTTTCTTTGCGAACCGCTTCCTATCGGTTTATATACAGCATCCTAGAATCGTACACAGTTTTTTAAGAAAATAGTTTCTTTGTTTGCCACACGGGCGCCCTACATTAAATTAGTCGCTTGGTTTTTTTGGATAAATATGTATAACTATTTACATGATTTTGTTCAACTCTGTTCCATCCCGTTTGCTTCGAGAGTCCTCGTTCTTACATTGTTCTCCTGTAGCTGGTGCCTAACCTCTCGTGTCTAGCCGGCCGCTGACTTGCGCGCAATCAGAACTTTTCAAAATTTTTCACATTTTCCGCGATATTTCTAAAATACCGCGGAAACAGTCGTACTCTTGCAATATTCCGTACACTTGTTTGCTTGAAACAAAACGAAAGGTAGGAAATAAACTACGCATTTACGAATAGAAAACAACAGTTCCAGATTCCTCGTTCTCACGCCTTGATACACACTCGCGTGCACCCTTTCCTGAATTCGCAACGCCGCCTAGCCATTTGGAAAATGTCCTATCTAATTCCCTATACACAAGAAGAACGCGGTTCGCTCCGTCTAACTTCCAACCTTTTGCCGCGAACGCATTCTCCACTCTCAGTAGTTAAAAAAATCTTAACCTCTCTGGAAAATTGAGAGATTGCGTGTTTGCCTTAAAAATCTGTATACAGTTAGAATAAATTAGTTATCTTTCCCGCGTCCTAATGGATCTACCTGCTCCTCGAATTTCTTTAGTAACTGTAGCTGTATTGATTCATTTTTTTCTGTAACGAAACCTAGCAGTAGTAGGAAGGTAGTGTGTAATAGTAGTAGTAGTAGCAGTAGTGGGTAGTATTTTGACTCTATAATTCGACTTTATAATTCGACTTTTGTCCTGCTTCGTCCTCGATCTGCGCGTGAAGCAATCCTTCCAGTTAAGCCCGTATATTAGTGGATAATTTACAGATTTGCATCTTCCTCGTCGTCGGTTCGTTTTGCTTGCATTACACGAAAAACATTATTTATATCAAAAAACATAACTCAATAATAGTCTGCAGTCTTTGGTTAAATTATAATTAAAAAACATTTCTCCCGTTCCTATTATATGCTTCGAACTTTGCTCTTCGCTTGTTTTCATTTTTCTGTCGTTTTGTTTCCCTTCTACCTACAACATATAGCCACATAGTACCAGGGTGGCCACATACTCGGGATATTTGGAAAACTGGGAGGAAAAGTCGGGAAATAAAGTTATGAATTTTATAAATTGCAATTTTCAAATACATTTTAGATGGCATTAGAGAAGAGTTTGCAGTAGATTTTAACAGAATTTGTGAAACAACGGAATTAGAGCCATTTCCAACGAATTTCAATAGAAATTCTAGAGCTCAGAGCTTCTGTTCAATTTCTGAAGGTGTTCCTGGGCCGACTTTCTGACTTATTCGTGAGTCACAGCAGAATCTCTGTAGGAATTTACGAAATTCAGATTAAATGCGAAAGAAAAATGCGGGAATTTAGATTCCGATTTTTTTGTGGCCACCCTGTTGAGTACGCTCGGGTGCGTGCATTGTCTGTTGCGCGCTCGCGCCGAGTTTATTATTATTACTACTACCTACTATTGTTTACCGTTGAACGCCGGATGCGATCGTGATGATGATCTCTGCCAGCGGGCCTCGTTTCTCGAAAATGGCATCAGCTGCTGCTGCCCCCTTCGTTGCCCGCTTACAGATACAGCATATATCAGTACTCCGGACTGGAATCGAGCAGGCGCTTTTCGGGCGTAAGATCCCCCGAGTTATGATGATGGTGGTGGTGACTATGATGATGATGATGATGGTTGTGGTGGTGTCCCTTGCCGAACGGGCTGGTACTGTTGACGTCGGAGAATTTACTGCTGATATTGCTATCGTGATCCAGACTGGCACCGTTGCCACCCTGAGAGCCACCGTTGCCACCTCCGCCGAGACCGCCACTGCCCAGGCCGGTGAGGATACTGTCGGCGAGACTGCCACCGTTCTGTGACTGACAACGGCAGCCGTGTCGGGAATGTTTAGCGTACAATTTCGCACAGACGGCAACACCACCCCGCATCGGCCAGTAGCACAATAGGCAGGGTAGTGCAAGCGACAGGGCCGCCAGGCAGCCCCAACGGGTCGTTCGCTTATGGGGAACACAAGAGCACGGGTCGTCCGCACAGGATACGGTGTCGCTTTCTCGTTCCAGCTCGTGGTCCTTCGAACAGTGGTAGAACAGCGCCTTGACGCAGCATAGACAGGAAGCGTAGTCGATGATGGTCTCCGCACTGCAGAGACAGGTTTTGTCACAAAGCCACCGGGAGGGTAGTTGTCGGGGTCGCTGGCACTCTTCGCACCGGCACTTTTTACACTGAGGGCAGGTGATGGAATTAAGTAGATCACCATTCGACGGGTGCAGATCGATGTCAAGCTCGTGCAGACCGGCTGCCGGTGAGTCTTTGCTAAAGTTGTTTGATACTGGTTGTTTGGTGATTGGCAATGTCGCTGCTGACTGTATCGTTGGAGCTCCCGACAAGGGTATACCGGTCGTTCCCGTCGTGGTTGTGGTCGTCGCCGCCACCGACGACTGCGTGTGTCCCAGCGGTAATTGGTTTGGCCTAGTGTTGATTGTGTTATTGTTAAAGTTCCTATTGCTGCTGTGCAGCGTAGTGGTCGTCGCCGTGGATCCGATAGGCTTACCGAGGGTCGACACCGTTGTACTATTGCTACTATGGATAGTGCTAGGCGAATGTAATCGATTCTGGGTTTGCTGCGATACTGATAGTTGACGGTGCGGATCGATGCCGGACGCCACCGGAGGGGTCGTGATCGTCGCCGACCCGGTGGTCGTCGCGGGTCCAAAAGCATGCTGCCCCCGCTGACGGTTCGCTGCAGGCGACAGTCTACTAAACGGCGTATCGACATACTCGTTAGTAAGCCTTTCGTTCTCAGGTCTAGGCGCAGCCAGGGTGACCGGGGATGAGGCAGACGTTGTCGTCGTGTTCGACGCTGGCGTCTCTATGCTAGGGCTCAAAATGCTCGGTATCGAGATGGTTGGTAAAGCTGCCGGTGGACGTCGTCGCGAGAAGGTACTTGCTGGCTGAGCTAGACTATTACTAACGTTATTATTACTAGTAGGAAGATGGTGGAGTTGCGGATGATGATGATGACTACTACTGCTGAGGCTGCTGCTGTTGCTACTGCTTCGGGTGTGAAGCGGCGTCAGGGGCGCTATTTGAGGTGGCAACGGCGGTGGAATTGATGAAATATTATTATTGCTACTAAGGTTACGTGCAGGAGAACTGGAAGAGCTTAGATTCCTAGGTTTTGGTGACAGTTGCGGTACGTTATGGAGACTTCGATTCGTGATCGTACTGATCGTCGTATTGTTGTTGTTGTTATTGGCGCTGTTGATCGCTGGCGATTGGTGGCTGGTGATACTGTTGGCAGCGCTCATTATGGTCGGCTCGGGAGCCCGGGGACGATGAACACGAGGCAAGGACTTAGGGGGCCGAGGAGGCGCCAAAGGATCGCCGCCATTTCTGCGATCCATGTAGCTCGTTACACTAGCGGCTTCGATGGGTTGTTTTCAGCCGTGGTCCACCAAGATCCGTCATCGTTTTAATCGCCTTCTGCAAGAGAGGGAGAAATCAGAAAAGACATTCATTAGTGGTGCTTTTGTGGTGTCGTAAATCATCAACTGGCGGCGACGGACGCACAGTGGTTCCGTCTATTAGGAAAAGCAAACTTAAATCGTGTTTATTATAATTTTTGATAAACGGAAGCAAATAGAAAAACCATGCTTTAACTGGCAAAGTAACAAGCGTCTTCAGAAGTGCTGGTACCTGTTACGTCAGGTTGTAATGAAGGGATTATAGAATATGGTTGTTTAGCAAAGGGTACACGTTAGTGCGTAGATGCCAGGCGTAAAAAAAATGATTATTTGAAGATGATGCGGTTGTATAACTTGTAGGCGTGAAATAATAAGATTGACAATGTGCTGTTGAAGTTCTGGTTTATAACAATACCAATGTTGTATTTTTTACGTTTTTTACCAACGGCGGAACCACTGTGAGACGGCGTCCTCGCTGTCGTCGTCGTCGTCGTCGTCTTCGGATCCGACAACGTGACGCGCGCAGCAATTTTGTTTTGACCGATAACGGACTCTGGTTTCTTCTGGCCTGGCGGAGATAGATCAACACACGCAAGGGCAAGAGGGAACGGTTGGCCGACGGTAGCGCGGGGCAAATAAACAGAAACGGAGTCGATTACTGATATCACATCAATCTGTCTGGTGACGGTAGTGGGGAGTTGTGGTGGTGGTCAACACTGGGACGATTAAAGCTTCACAAGAGATATTAAATTTCATTCAGCGAACGGGGTGCACCCCTGCAGCGTGGACGACTTTTATGACTGTCGTGAATCAGCTGAAAGGTGACACCAAAAAAACGGACAGAAATCCACATCAAGCAAAAGAACGACGATCGGGGTACTAGGGTTTATCGATTGACGAGCACAAGTTTAAGAAATTTATCATTTCATTGTCGAAATAATGGTGATCATCGGTAGTCGACTTCGGACGCTTCTGAAATTATGATTTAACTGATAGACTAATAGACAAAAAATATTGAAGATCCCTTCCCAAAACGTTCAGTGATAGAAAACCTATAATGACGATCATGATGACGACGATCGCAGTGATCAATGTCAATGAAGTGACTGTTGTTTCAGTATCCAGTTCAACGAAAAAGGAAAAAACAAAGAATTCTACAAAAATGCTTAGAGTTCTGTATTTTCTCGGGCCACGCTGCTGCTAATTCTTCTCCAATTGCCTTTTTTCGGTCATTCGTCGTGGCCGTCGCGTCGTTCGTTCGTTCAATTCGAATGGAATGCTGACTGTCCGGTATTCTCATTTTTTTCTTTCATTTTTATTCGTTCCAAGTGTGCGTGTGACGGTCGAACGACGATGATGACGACGATCGCGACGACCAGCTCCGGATTGTTGTTGATTACACTGGCGTCAGGGACATTATTGACTGCGCGCCACCTCACCTCACCGCACTATGCTTCCTCAGCATATTGACGAGGATAGTTTCGTTAAGTTGTCAACTGACCGAATTCGCGCTTTTCTGTCGATTCATGCTCCCGTGCCCAACCGTACTGATCCGCATTTCTCACAATGTGTGAAACATTTGTGCCGGAGGCGGCGACGATGATCGTGACTTCCGGTTTCGTTGCGCGGTAGAACGTTTCTTAGATCTTGGGGGCTACGACGGATCAGACACATGCGGAGCTCTAGCAGCAGCACTCCAGCCATCATCGTCGGAGTGCGCGCAAAACTCAACGAAAGGGGCAAACGACTTCTCGTCGTCGGTCTAAAAATATCGCATTTTGCGTGCTGTTGGAGGAGTGCTGTTTATCGTTCAGCACAGTTACCGTTTCCTCCGCAGAGCGATCTGTTTATGACGATCGTGTGCATGATCATCGCTCGACGGGTTATGCGATTTGAGTTTGACACGAGGAATCCATCGAAACGGTCCGAGTGATAACAATTGTGACATACTCGCATGAGGCATACTCTGGCACAGCGGTAATCGAACTTAACGAAACACATGTTCGTTCAGCTAACCTGATTAGCTGTCATATGCATGATCGGCCGTTCGTTTCGCCTGGGACATGTGCCCTAAATGCAGCTATATCGATCGCAGGCAGCAGTATGAAATGAGCCGCAATTAGTGAGCTGGTCGGTCGATAAGTACGCAGTGCATTTCTGGCTGCAGAGTGCAGCAGCAGCTCTGCGTATAATATGCAGTTGGCAAAGGTATTTCTTGGAAGCGAATTATTGCAAACGGCGCGGCGCGCGGACTACATTTCATTTATATCATACACTACGGGCTACGGACGGGACAGACACTCGCGGTAGTCGTCGCCGTTTTCGTGACAGACAGGCGGGGTAGCTGTGCGGAGAAAAAGAAAATATCCACTGCTCTGTGGCACTGCTGCTGCTGGTTGGTTGGCTGGGCGGCTGGGACTGGAAAATTGCTTCCGTGATCTGGCCCGAATAGAGTAATGGAGGAAAACTGGCGCGATCGGTGAACGGGAAGAGCACAGTAAAAAATATCGGAGTTTTAGGCAATTCAGGGGAAGTAGAGAAAACGCTGGAGAAGTCTGTCGGGTTACGAACAAACCTATAAAAGATCGACAAAATCACTGAAAGGTGGGAACGGGACTTAAACGAACACTCGAATCGTATAAGGCATGTATACACCAATGATCAAGGCAGCGGAAGTGATGAGTTCAATTCGGGAAAGTTGCCGGATCCGTGCAATTTCTATGGAATATCTGGGAACAGGAGTTCGAAAGGGAAGAACAAACTTCTGTGCTACCCTGCCTTCCATTCGAAATATTCCACTCTCCAAAAAACGGGCGGGGAAGTTCACGGTTCTCCGTCATCGTCTAGACCTCTTCTTCATAGTCATCGGCTTTTGTCAATCGCCACAGATACGCTTCTGCTCGCTGAAACTCACCTCAGTGGAATTACATCGCGGGTATAGCCTTCTTCGCCAGGCTTTCAACTCGAGTTGATGATAGAACTGCCACGATCGCCAATATTTTCCTCCTTCTGTCGCGTTACCCGTGAGCTGCAGCATTTCAAATCTACTGACGTCGAAGTTTGGAAGTAGTAGTGGAAGATCTTCATATTTTCGTTCTTCGTGAGCCGAGCAATCCACGGATCTCACTTCTCGTTGCTTTCGTCATTTAACAAGTCGCTGCCGCTACGCCACAGATCCAGGAGCAGCATTTTTTCATGGATCACGAAGGTATCATTCGGAAGCTCTCCAGTTTGATGGCCTGCAAGTTATGGGCTCAGAAGCATGTTCCACTGCATGCATCGACCTTCATGTGGATCGTCCACATAAACCGTGAAGTGACAGAACGGGGTCTATGGACGGATGTTTTGAAAGTAACGGAATACAGACTCCATGGAAACGATAGGTGATACGGGACAACTGGATAACTGCGGGTTGGTCAAAGAACGGAAGAAGCTCGAGGGTCGTATTAAGAAGTTTGATGGTTGAATAGAGCTGAGAGAGTGCAGCTAGACGACGAGACGATAATCTGAGTAAACAGGTACAGAGCTGGTGCAAGCATCGGAGCTACACCGCTTTCGCAAGGATTAGAGTGAGGAAAAGGTAAGAGACAGGAGGACACTATCGTGGTTCGAGGTTTTCTAAGGAGGAATGTTAAAATATAAACTAAATCGCATGGGAGATGTCGTTGTCAATGTGGAGGTGTGGTAGCATCAATTGGGTTATCAATCGGTAGCCATCTAATTCAATGCTTGTTCAAGGAGAACTAGAAACCTTGCTATGGCCACAGTAGTGGACTAGTTCATCAATGCACTTCGGTTTGTTCTACGGTTCGAAGAATACGCGGTTGATGCTCATCCAGGGTTCTAGACCCATAACTTGCTGAATTGTTCGCTGAGTTGAATTCTCCTACAAATTGCTTTTTCTGTAGATACTTGTTCTCAAGTTTGCAGCAATAATTTTAAAATTTTAGATAATAAAAGGCTTCCCAGATTTCCGGTAGGAACCTCGACATCTTGATGTGAGCTTAAATAATCTATTTGAACACTACAATCAAACGAGTAACATGATTTCCGGCTTCCTGGCCATCACTAGGATGAATACTTCAGCAAAGAGACTTCGATATCGTGATAAAGTAGCAACTACTGTTACTAAAACACTTTCATTTGAATAAAAATCTTATTTTTATCGGTGCAGCATCGCAAGTTATCCACTTACGGTTAACTGTCAAAATTGGACATACGTGCACACATCGCCCGTTGAAGAACCGCGTATTTACCGAAGCACTTTCCCCACATCTCGCTCGCTCCCCGTTGATCCAAAGCCTACAGCAGCAGAGGTCCAACTCTTGTGGGCACGTGCCCGTCGTCCGTTGTGTCTAATTGTACCCACAACACTATAACTGTGGACGTTGGACTACGGACACGCTGCTTTGTGGACCATTGTGGGCGTTGAAGAGCTGTTGTGCGGCAAAGCGCGCAATGGCTCGTGGCTCGCTCGGAGCTGGATAAAATGCCTATGATGGCCGACCAACGACCATGCATGCTGTGCTGCGCTGTGGTGGAAGAGAGATGGAGGGAAACAAGCGTGGTAGAGCCGATACGACAACGTCGATGGACGACGACTGACAGATGTGGACCTAGCTATGGGAGGAACGCATGCGGTGACGGATAACGCGACACGCGGAAACGCTCATGGGAAGCCAAAATGGGCGCGAATTGGCGGCCGTGGGCGTTGTCGTCGATGGCCCTCGCTATCTAGTTTGGCGAGAATCAATCGACGGGTAGATATGTCAATGATTTCGATTGGTTCAGAGATGTTTCAGCATATTGAGGGATGTCCACGAATTTTCGTTTGTTTCGCAATACCACTCTGATCGATTTGATCTGAATTTGCGACATCCCAACAGGTGAACCGTTTAATGTGGTCAAATGTTGGAAGGTTTGGATAGCCCATTTGATTATGTCGTAGGTTCCGAACATCACCTGCAGACTGGACATCCCTACGCGTCTCATCATCGCGGAAGAACGGCTCCACCACTTGAGTCCGCCCCCGCGGATGCTGTCATCTTCGCAGGGCCATTGTTATCCAGTCCAGGTGGGAAGAACACAACCGTGGCACCTGTCTGCGCTGTCTGCTGAGTGACGATGAGGCCGTAGTGCGATGGCCGGCCGGCGCGGCCAGGCCAGTCAGTGATGGAGCGCATTCATTTTCATTCCGTTTGACTGCGGAGCAGTCAGGGGACCATCATCATCCCACCGTCCGTTCGTCCGCCCGCACGCCCGTCCGTCTCTCCATCCATCGTCGTTTATATCGGATTTATTTTCGGAGTGTGGGCGTAGAGCGTCTTTGAACGCGTGCCCGTCCTCCCCGGCTGGCCCTATTCCGCGCCTCCGCCGAACTTTGTTTGTTTGCTCGCTCGCGGATGATGAGAGGAGCGAACGAAAAAAAAAATCGTCCATTGACGTAGGAATGGGAAATTCCGCTGTATACACCTTGCAGAGCACGCCTTACGCCGCAGCCGCGGTCCCGTATACCGAGATCTTCCCGGCCGCCCAACGACGACGGCACAGGGATGTTGCCAAAACGTGAGGGATGCCTTATGGGTTGCAGGTGTAGTACACTTTGAAAAGAGTATTTTTAGAATCGAATCTTTATAAATAAACGTGAGAAGATAAAAGTGTATGCGGCCATGCGGGATGGACGTGGTCGGATGGATTGATTTTAATAAATATAAGTTTCAACCTTCTGGCAGTTGAATAAATCATTTAATGTGAAAGTATTCGATTCGTAATATTGTTTGATATCGACTCTAGGGGTAAGACACTTAAATAACTAGAGAGTTTTACTTAGAGTTCCACCAAATTGTTCCCAGTTTCACAAAGGTGTTGCTAGAGATGTAGACACCACAGAAAAACCAAAACAATGTTGCCTGAAAGCACCCAAGTATCATTTTTCAATCAAGTAGACCAGAAATGGTTCTTAAAAACCATCATAAAACCAAAGCAAAAAGTATTAAGTTTTATGACGGTTTTCTAAATCTTTACAAGACTGATTGGTCATCAAAATGTTACTTTGGCATGGTTCTATAGGGATGTCCTTTGATTAATTTCGTCGATCATAGTCAAAGATAGCTACTCAGAATTTCTTAAAGCAACTACACATCTTAAAGCGTTTTGTAGGGTAGGTTCGTATGAGCTTGATTTGATTGTGGTAGAAATGCAATTATAACACTTTTCGCTTCAAAATCAAAAAAACGTTTCATATGTAACGCATGTGTTACATAAAACGTTTGTTGGGATGAGTTTTGGATGTATGTGAAAGCAAATCATAAGTAAGACATACATTAGCGTTACCATAGATAAACAAACAGATGTAACACTATAACATATTTAATCTACCACTGTTTTAACGATCATTTTGAACTTAGTTGAAAATTGAATATCCACAGACTTGCGCATTATTCAAGGTGTTTCGTCTGTTTGTGGCGTTACTTTCTGCACTACATGATGCAACATCCAGCAAAATCCGTTAAGTGAAATTCCATTAAACAGCAATTGTCCAGCTGTCCCAGTCTAGACTGCTTCCCTTTATCCTACGTTTCCGGACGGACGGCATCCGTCTGCACCGTGCAGCATCAGAGGCCAACCAAGGAGAACCATGGCCTACCTACATAATAAATATTCGCAAAACTCAAACGCCGCCTTCTGGTGTGGACGTGATCTCCGTCGCCGAGGCAACAGTCCAGCAGGCAAATCTCGAGTGTGAGCAATGACAAACAAAATATGAAGCGAAAAAATCGACTCACAAAAAAAAACAAGTTTGTCGGTGTTCGCGTTTGCCGTTGTCGTCGTCGTCGTTGTCTTCGCACAGAGACCACAGCAGAGAGACGAAAATATTCATTCATTCATTCATGCAAAAAAAAAAAAAAGATATACTCGTCCGGTCGCCACAGCCAGCACGTGCCCATCGCGCAAATAAATTTCGACGGAGGCGGTCTTGTGAGATTTCCCTAGAAGCTGCTGATGAAAACCCAAAGTGGTGGATGGGATGAACTTTTAAATTTGTTTGTCAAGTGTTTTGAAAGACTTGATTATCTGATTACTGAATGTGGTCTAAAATCAATCTTAGTAGGATAAAATTTACTCTCATGTAACCTAAAGTTCCTATAACTCCCTATAACAAAATATACTTTCAATAGTGGCGATTATCTACCTGTTCATCAAGCATATGTTTGTTTTTGATCATAACTCTTCGAAATTGCACCCCAGCACGAAAGCTGCTTAAGGTGAAACGGGACGCCGTGTTATTTTTCCTGTCTTGCCTCTCTTTCTAACAATTTGCGTCGCGATTTTGAAGATGGTAATCTCGAGTTCTATCGCACTGAAGATGTTGAAAACCAATCAGCATATGCACTGCAAGTGAGCATACACAATGATAGGTTTTTGTTGCAAAATATGAAGTAGAATCTGAGATTACCATCTTAGTAGCCACAGAGCAATGGCGGATATTTCCTCGACCGTCCCGTCCGCCCTTAAGATGCTCCTTGAAACTAGGTCGGAACTTTAAACTTATCGCTTAGCTAGTGAGAACGGCGAGTGTTTTGGATACTTGACGAACTGCCATGGCATGAATCCGATATCCATTGCATCACTTGTATTGCACTTTTTTCCCTGAACCACGATCTGGCAAAACTTTGGGGAACCACTGTTTTCGCGTGGGTCACTTCCGATGAAGTTGGGAACAACCATCCAGCAAACGCATGGACAAAAAATTCAATCCCGGGACAGTAATTTCCATAAACAGTTTCCAATCCTAACACCGTGATCTGATTTTATACTGATTTATGCTGCACCGCTTATTCTGTTACCGTAGGAATTGAGCAACTAGCTTCATTAGCTCTCCGGCACAAATGACACGAAAATTAAGGCCCAACATTTAAACGAATCTAATGAACTGTTATGGATAAAAGTAAACAAATTAAAAACTTTACTTTTACTCGGCGGCTTATTTTTTGCCAACTACAACAACAAAACAATTTACAGCGACGTTAAACACACTACACGAAAACCCTGAGATGTTGGTAAAATGCACATTAAACTGCATTTACACAAAAATTTAACCGCGGGTTAAAATGATTGCTCGAAATGTCCTAAAAGTAGTTTATTAGATTGCGGCTGTATCACTTAAAGCTATTCAGGTTGGTACGCTAAGGGACATATCCTTGGACATATCAGCAAGTAAAGGTATAACATATAACATGATAATGTAATATGCACGGTAAAAAATCTGCACGCTGGATGTAAGGGAAAAATCCTTTAACTATTCAACGTCCCAATAAACATGATTAGAAATTCTTTTCCTTTTAAACAATGCTGTCAGTTTTGATTTGAGAACCAAAACAAACCCACCGAAGAAATTAACTGAAAATCACTTAGATTTGCACTTATGTACAAAGCAATACAATCCAAAGTGAAAAACTGTTGATTTGGTAATAACTGTTTTGGGCATAAAAGTAAATAAAAATGACAGGTGGCAGAAAGTGTTTCGCTTCGATTCGCACCTCATTATCAGATGTGAAGTAGTGTAGTGCAGAAGACTGTGACTCTCAAGGTCCTAGTATCGAATCTTGGTGTTGCGGGGGTTCACTTTTTAATTTTTTATTTTGAAATCAAAACATTGTCAACAGTGAATTGAAGTGCACTTCCAGTAAAACTGAAGAGGCATTGGATGCTCTTTTTCAACTGATATTTAGATGATAACAAACTGTTCGGACAGTAGTGCGAATTCAAGTGCCAATCTGTTCATATCAGAGTGCATATTTTTTACCGTGTGTAATATTGACAGCAAAATATATCAAAACGCCAATATTTTTTGCACACTCACGACAAAAACAAAGTGCCCAACATTTATTGGCATAACGCTGTGTCCAAAATACGTTGGATGCCCTAGTGTTTCTAAACAATTACAGCCGACCTTCGTACGTTGGGCTACGTTTAGTTGAGCATAACCCAGTTAAAACGAAGTCAAACGTCACTTTTTGACGTGAAGCACGATTTGTCGAGGTTGATAGGGGAGGCTATCAACCTCGACAAATCGTCAACTTACGATCGCATATGATGTTAGACAGGATGCAAAAGTGTAGGCGATATACGCACACTTTACACGTGGTTAAATGGAAGCAGGTACGCATATGGCCTCCACTTTAGCATCCTATTCGACATCATATAAGACTTTGTGTTATCTGGGCTGAATCTCTATTGTTAGAGATTATTTGATGGTTGAAAACTCAGCCCACTAAGTGGAAAACTTTCACTAACTGGGCTGAAAGCTTAGTGCAATGAACGAAAGTTACTGTACTGAGATTAGAAAAAAAGACTTATGTACAAAGTTGATAATAATCACTGGTTAGATTTAAAACAATCCATTCATTGACTGTGTTCTCGGCCATTCCATAGACAGCTTCCCCAAAGCCAAAACTATCTGCAACGAACAACCTATGATCGATGTGCACCTATTAGCCAGCTGAAAAATGTGCATATTCATTCAGATTCCACCAAAACAAAAACGACGGCTCACATAGAAAAAAAAAGACCCTGTCTAGTGATCGCCTCCAGTCAACCTTCTTCCAGGCGAACCCAACGGCCACGACGTGATTTCGAATTCCTATTTCTCCAATCGATTACCCCCATTGTGCCGGGATACGGAGAATCCGGAGAAGCAGAGGATGGACGAAAAAAAAAACGGCACGAAATGAATAGCGCGAACGAGTCTGGATGATTCTCAGACATTCCATTTACGACTACGGTCGCCTCTTCCTCTGATTCATCCATCTCTTCGCCCATTCCTCACAGATCGAAGCGAATATGTTTCATTCTTGATTTCTTTGGGATCCTTCGCGGAGCACAAAAGCGACCGATCCTCGTCTCTCTTCAACGGAATTTCATTGATCCCTAGGAGTTACCTGCGCATTTTAGAAAAAAACAGGTAAAGTTTAGCACCTCGTCTCTTGATGGGTACTCGTTGCGAATCCTCTAAGGGGTCGCTCTTCCTGTGCTCTCAGCCGGGTGCCTGTCACAGTTCCTTTGTTCGCACTCAAGTGCTTCGATTGTTTCTCGATTTCGTTCGCTCTTTTCTGGTGTTTGTTGTGCTTTATGCTTCAATACGGATAGATTCGCACCGATTATGACAACATATTATTAGGCAAATGAGTTCAAGGTAAGTAACCTCAAGGTGCACTCGAGTCCCCAGCGGGACCCCGGTTCCTTATAAGTGCAATTTTGAGGTGTGTTGTAAACATGGTAGGGTGCTGGGCTCATAAAGTTCACGTCGAGGGGAACGAAGAAACTGTATAGGAGGAAAGCAGGGGACACCAGTTGGGTTTTACGACCTGACACATAGCGGGGTCTGCTTCGACGACGGGTTCGACACGAACTTGCTCCGTTCAGGTTGCGATACTTGATACCTTCTAGACGACTAGAGGGTCCACCTGATTCAACATACACACGCACCACCGTACGGCAGAATGTGTGTAATAAAACTCGTCAAACTCGAAAGAGGGAAGAGAAGAAAACCTGATCATCTGTCGCTTCTACGACCGTCTTCGTCGTTGTCGTAGTCGACGTCCGCTGACCAGAGAAGACAAAAAATAGGTATCGATTTCAACCTGATCTCCGGACGCGTCCCGAAAATCCGAGAGGAGCCCTCTCGTTTGATGTGTGTCAGGGTCCATTGGAGTGGTTTGGGTTGGTTACAGGATCGGCCGAACGCTTCCGGACTAAGGTTAATCGACGGAGCCGGTCAAGAAACTTTGGATCGACGGTGTAGTAGGGCAGTTCTCAAAAGAGGTCACACAGCACCGGCAGCAGCGCCAGTGGGGAAGCCATCCAGCGACCTTAAATTTAAGCTTTTCAAATCGGATAAAATCTGTCGATCATCAAATTAAATTAGATTCACGCAACCGTCCCAAGGGGCCGGGTGCTGCCGCACTTTTTCAGCTCTTGACACGTCACCGACGGCTGGGCATGGGCGATCTTGAACTTCACAGACTTCACTAGCTTCTTTACAAGTCTTATTACTTCGACAGATCTTTGGCGTTCTGATGTCTGTGTTAAAACATCTCTCAAAGTAGGCAAAAAGGGCAAACACAAATCGGTACAACAGAATCGATTATTTTCTGCCAGTACTCCCAATACTACTGAAAGGAACGAGGTCACAGGCGTTTACATTGATACAGAAACTGTCTTAGCCCCGCTCGACGAAGAGTCCCCGGTCGTACCGGGAAATTGTGTGTTGTTATCGTCCGCTTCTACAGCCCCCGAACTCGAAGCAAAGAGAAAGAATCTCATCTCGATCATCATCATTCGTAATTATGTCCGTGCGCTTCGCTCTACAGCTGGTACGCAGCTGGTGATCATGTGGATCACTTGCTTGCGAGCGAATGAGTGCAAGGGACGCGCAGCGCACTGCAAGAAGAGATCATCGCGCAGCAGAGGCATCAATGCGGATGGAGTCCCCTCCCTCGAAACGTCCCGCCCTCAGACGTCGCTTCCTCGAAGCGGGAAGCGCAGCGCGCGAACGTAACAACAGAAGCTGCGACGTGATCCTTTTTTTCTGCTGCGTTTCTCCGCTCTACAACAAGGTAAGTACGATACAAACAAGGACGGACACGCGGTGGAGGAGACGGCGACACGGCCTGGACCATGCCTGACCGCGGCGCGCTGCGGACAACCAAGAAGACCACGAAGACCAAGGCAGAGAAAAGCCTGCCTGCCTGCCTGACTGAAGCCAACGTAGAAGAAATAAAGGTTGTTATTACACTCTCCACCATGACGACGACGACGACGACGGGCACGACGATGATGACGATCAAAACAGCGCACAGCGCGGCGCGACGGCGGTGACGGCCTCGACAACGGACCCGGGGTCGACGGATTGCGGACGATCGACCGGCCGACCGACGGCGAGTGCCCGGGTTTTCGAGAAACAGGTCGACCGCGAACTCGTGCACGGACGGCGGCCACGACGACCAAGAAGAAGACGACGACGAGCTGAAAGGGAGTCAAAGAAAGCACCAGCCAGCCAGCAAGCAACCTCAGCAACGGTCAGCACGCGGTGGCAGGCGAGCTGGCGATCGATGGGGGTGGTGCGCGGTAGGATGCGAAGAGGAGAAAGAAAACAACAAAACAACATCACGAATGTGGGCACGTAGGTAGGATAGGAAGCGTAGAGATGGAGAAGATTTTGCAGGAGAGACGTGGGCAAATCAGGGCGGGTGCGCGGGGGAGGGAGGTGAAGGTGTAGGGCGCGTACCAAGAGGAACAACAACAAGAACGGCGGTGGATGGATGGATCTCGGATGGGATAGATGGACGGATGGATGGATGGTTCGAGGAGCTTCTCCGCGCGCCAAGGTTGTCGACCTCTGACTCGCTTTTTTGCATCGAATGTGCTAGTTTGGGCGGCCGTGCTTGATGCGATCGGATGCGGTTTCGAGAGGTTGTTGTTTTGAGCGCTCGGGAAAGGAAGTTACGGGCCTTTTCCGTTTTCCGGTGCGGTTTTTGAAGAGGTATTTGCCAATGAGAATGTTGAAACTAGATTGGAGCAGTTCGTTCGGCTGTTGTTGAACACGCCATTGGAACATAGCATAAATATCCATTAGCGTCAAACACGTTTTACGAGTATGGTACGATTGGGTTCTTGACTTTGAGCGTCGTCTGCCTTGCAAACGATCAAATTTAATAGTCTGGAAGACAGTCAGTTCAAGGCAGGAATATTATCCTTCGCTCTCAATCATAAATTATTCTTGATTATGACGGCCGTAAATTGCTGGTTATATGGACGACTTCATGATCATGCCTTGTGATATAATAAACCAGTGGTAGCGACTTTGCTTTACTTTTCTAACCATTTAGCAACATTTTATATTACTGCCATCAAGACGTTGCGGCAGATTTTGCGGATCTTTGGCAGTCCTTGAATGAAATTAATAGATTCATGTATGCTCTTTTGTTTACAGTTGTAAACAAATGCATATACGGATCAGTCAAATGAAAAAGCCTGCCTATTCACATGACGTTTATAAGTAGCTGATTTTCTAGTTCTTTGACAGTTATGGAAATGACTGGTCCATGTAGGTATGTCAACTGCTTAAATAAAGACTGATGCAAACTCAGACCTAACACTTGAAAAGGCCTATTGAGCAGGTGATTAACTTCCTATATCAAATTTCATAAGTTTGTCAAAATCTTCAGAACCTGCATCACCTGTCACCAAACAAAGTACGCACGCTAAAACTGTTCAGCACTAAAATGTGTAAGACCTACTCATAAATGCATAATTTCCAGACCACACAAAAATGAGTAGCAGTTACACATTCTCAAAAAACAGCTCGTACACTCTTCTAGATGCGAAATGTTGATATTTTTTTGTTTTCCAAGGTCACTAGTAATCCTACCTAGATTGGCGTACAAAAATTTTTGCGATTTTAACAATTTTGCGGACACTGGAGCTGATTTTGTAAATGTGCAAGGGTTACACATTTTTGGTGTAGTCTGGAAATTATGCATTTTAGTGCTGAGCGGCGTTAGCGTGCGGTAAATTCCTCAACATTCCAAAGCTGAACATCGCCGTTCAGGAAATGCTTCAACAAGTTCCCACGATCGAATCTCGGATGCACAGCTGCGAAAACTAGAACATACCCTCTACCCTTAAGGCCTCTTAACAGGCCTAGGGAGAGGCACACACATGTGTACCACCACTGAACGCACCCCTCTTCTGCTCTGCGCTGCTGACAGGCAGGACAGACAGACAGATGATATGCCTACTCAACAGCTACAGCACAGGAAACTCCCACGCTCGCAGGAATAAAAGACCGGAAGTTCGGGTTCCCACTCAGCACCGGAATCCGAATCTTTCGATACCGAACCCGAAACGAAAACAAAACACCCGCACATACACACACGCACACACTCTCACCCTTTGCGCGGCACGTTGAATTTCGGGACGTGCATACTTTCAGAACCTCCTTTTTCCTGGAATACGAGACCGACCGAAACGACGACGACATCGCCGACCGCAGTGTGGCAGCCGTCCCTATCTTCCGCAGTTCGCTTTCCAACAAAAACAACAACGGAACGGATGCGAAAATTTCTCGCTCCGTCCCGCTTTGCCGTACGATCCAACCTTAGGCTCCGGCGAGGCTCGAAGGTGAAGCTGCGCAGCGGAGAGGAAGTGTGCAGTGTAGGCCTACAACAGGCAGGCCATGTTCATGTATGCCAGCCGCCGCCGCCGCACACACATATTGTGCCGTCGGTTGGGTACCGCACCGGATGGATGGCGAAGTGCGATACAGTTGTCTAACGTCTAACCATAAGCTTTCGCTCCGGTTAGCAGCCGGATGATTGCGGCCACTTCCTTTCGCGCGGTGCGGTATGGCACACCGCACAGTGTCCACTGACCGGACGCGGACGGACGTTTGGCAGTTCGATGCGATGTCATCCGCCGTCGAAGTCGCCGCTGTTGCAACAGCAGGTTGTAGTGGGGGACGTGCGGAGTGCCGCCATGTGGAATGGATTTCATCAATCATTTCGTATGCACCTGCGCATAGAGAGCTGATCTCGGTGCTGTGTGCTGAATGTGCTGGAGATATCCGCGGATGCACACAAGAGCGGGCAATTTTGTATAGGTAGTTGTATAGTAAAATATGGGTGATTTCCAAAAAAGGGATTTTTGTTATGTTATGTGTTATTTGTAGATTGTTTATGGATTTCGTTGGAATATCTCGAACAACCGAAATGAAGTTTCAAAGCCCTATCTAGATCTGATGTTGTGTTACACCCCTAGCTTTATAACTCATATTGTGAGTGTTTTTGTTTAGCATTTATGTCCGATTATCTGATTTAAGATGCTTGTACAAAGGGTCAGATATTAGACCCCGTGTTCCCGATGCCATAGGATTACATTTGAATCTCCACTGTGAAATAGGGCTATTCATAAGACGTTTTAAATCAGCTTTCAGGGGTCTTTAGCTATCAATCTATTGATGGTTTGACGAGATAAATATATTGTCAATACTGCTGTCGCCCGATTTTGACAGCTCTTCTACTTATGTGTTTACACTTTTGTTCAGAAGACATACACAAACCTGTCAAATGAAAAAGGCCTATTGGTTGAATTCAATTTGTGGCTTCGTGGTCGTGCGGCTAGTGTCATCAAGCATTTAGTCGTGCTAGGAGCGTGGGTTCGATTCCCGCCGCAGCTGTCAGGAAAAGTTTTTGGCTGTGCCACTGGGCGTTGCATGCTAGTCCGTTGTCTAGTGTCGTGCTTCCTTCAAAGAGCTCAAAGAGCGAAAAGCTCTTTGGCAGTACTAAACGTGTCCGTGTCTTTTTAAATCCTCAAGGCCAACCTCGAATGTTAAACTGAAATCGTTTACCACTTAAATTTTATCGCATGTATTCAATAGCCTACGGTTTTCAAGTACGGGTCAAGTACTGTGGCGATGCGAATACTTTATTTGACAAAATTTTAAACTATAACGTTGCTATCTTCAGATATGAATATCATTGGTATCTATTTAGGTCCAACATAGTCCTTTGCAAGCTGTTACACACGGAGAAATCAAACTACCTAATTTTTGGGTTGATTTTACTCAAAGCTGAGTATATCGAATAAACTAGTTACCCAAAATTAGGTTGTTTTCCCTTATTCCCTCACCGATGTTGTCAAAAACAAACAGAGATGCATCTACCCAACGGGGGTCCTTGAGCCCAATAAGCCAATTTTGGGTAAATGCAGGTTTACTCAAATTTGGGTTGAATGAGGGGGGGTCTTGGGTTGAATTTACCTACTCTTAAGTAAATGTTTTTGCTGGAGGTGAAGGCAATTTACCTAGTGTGAGTTTAATCGATTTACTCAAATTTGGCTTATTGGGCCGAACTATGGGATTGCATCAAAAGAACTCAATTTTGGGTAGTTTGGCGGTTCCGTGCACATATCTATAGGCCTTTTCATGTGACGTCTTAAATCAGCTGATTTTTCGGGCGTTTGACAGTTCTTCTATGAAGATGACACGTTCGTGTTAGCAGCTGTTGTTCAAGCTTTGTAAACAAATGCATGCACGGATCTGTCACATGAAAAGGCCTATACACTCAACAAAATTCAGTAGCATTAAAGGGCTATTCATTCCAGCTGTCACTCTGCTGTTCAATCAATTCTTTTACAACATTCTCAGAATCTTGTTGGTTGTTTCCACTGAGTTCACTGAGTTTTCGCGAACGATCAAATCTATACATAAACTTCATTGAAGTTTCTTCTATACATTATTCTACAGACACTCAAATTTGAAATTGTCAAGCTCACCTCTCCCCCTCTCATCAAAAATTTGTTCCCAATTCGCAACAGTCCATTCAACAAGCTCGCGATGAAAACCATTGAGTAGGAGAATCGGTTCAATTCAATCAATGTGCAGGTCACCTCCGATGTCAAATTCGATTCATTCACGATCAACACACTACACGCTATTAGAATACACACCCGAAAGATCAATTACCGCAGCAGAACCAGCACACAGCTTCAAACCGCACCGAAAGATCACACTTTTCAAAAGCTCGAGCGCACACTGAACGACAACAACGGCTACGACGACGACGACAACGCGGACGACGGCTGCGAGGTCGACCTACATTCATTCATAAAACGCACCAAACTACGTTGACCGGTGTTATTCATTCAGCATAACATCGCGATAGGCAACCGCCGCCCGAGCCGAGCCATCCGCCACGAAATACAGTATGGACACATATGCTGCGCTTCCACCACTCGCTCACCCAACCGGCCGAACAAACCCATACCTACGCCTACCCTGCTGTAGCATAGCACACCACATACAACGCCAACCCACAGGAAGTCATGTTGGTTGAAGTGTTTTCCGACCGAACCCAACGAACCCAACGCTCGCGCGCTCACCACCACACCCTGACAACTTCTGCATCGAAGTCGAAGCAACACCCGCTCGGCGCGCAAGCAAGTAGCTGCATCGGTGTGCGTGAGCGGACGGAGCGGAGACGATGCAATCACTGCCGCCACCCGAGTCGAGCGGAAACATTAATTTTCATTCACTAGAGAATGTGTGATCGATCACCAACACAGCGAAGCGCGTGGGCAGCTCACATAGGTTGGATGAAATCGCCGAATGTTGATTCCTCGGTCGCCGTAAACATCGATTCAGGACGGGTCGAATCGGATCTGCGAATCTCGTTCGGAATCTGGACCACGCAGAACCCAGGGGGAGACCATTCAGCAAATTTTGTGTGAGGAAATGCCATGCCAGCACTAACACACGCGGACTTGCTCTCGCCTCCTCGCACATGCATGGCCCATCGAGAGACGATTTTATTTCTTTAATGAGCACCACTATAACCACGCGGCGGCGCGGCGCGGCAGCAGAGGAACGCTCTCCGTCCGTACTGAATGGAAGTCGTTGCGCTTCAACCTTCGGGCCGGGGCTGCGACTGACTGGGTGGCGTTCGTTGGTGGTTGTGAATTGCATGGAAGTGTGCGCTGCCGACTGACCCAGTCCTTTCGCCCACTCACTGCTGTAGCCGCCGCCGCCACAGCTTCTCCACGGTCCACGGTCGTCCTTTACCTCGCCTAACGTTTCCCGCAATCGCTCACAGCATCCGCCCGCGCTCGTTCGCGGCGGCGTTCACCAGAAGCACAGCTCGTAGGGATGTCCAGAAACTGACGACGCGACGGTCCTTTCGCTCGGTGTGGACGGACCGTCGAAGGCGAGGCGACGTGGAACGTGGAAGTCTCTCATTATAATATCCCCCAATTCCCGCCACAGCCCTGGTCGGAGGTGGCGGCAGAAGTTGACGAGCGCGAAGTAAGCATATTCGGCTACTGCTGTTGATTTTTGGCCAGCAATCCAGCGAACATCTCGTTCGCTTGGTTTAGGTCTGTCCTGTGATTGAACGAACGGACGGACGTGGACCGGACGGAGAATGTGCGTGCGTGTGTGTGCGAGAGCTACGACCACGACGAAGACGACGGAGTGAAAGATCTCGTGCGCGATGAAGCGATTTATTTTTAACTCACTTTCGAACTGTTGTGCTGTGTGCTCTCCTCGCCGCACACCGCAGTGTGTATACACAACACAAAGCGAGCGAACTCTCCTCCGGTCGCCGTGAGGACGTGCTGCGTGCGTGCGGCGAAGAGGCAGGCGACGACCGGCGTGCATTGATTTTCATAACCTCCCCGCGGCCCAAGAACGGCCCCACAATACGTGTGAAAAGGGGGCAGAGGGCCGGCCGGTCTGAGAGGGGGTTGAAAAGTAAACATAATCAAAGAGACCAGGCTTCTGATGCTCCACCACCATTCACTCGGGAAGGACGGTTGTGCAGCAGCAACGCGTAGGAACCTACACCCAAACTGGAAAACCCTTCTCGAGGAAAGCGAGTTCTTTGGGAACGCCAACGCACCAACGCAACGTCGCTGCTGCTCGGAAGCTGCCGGCGGAGGAGGCCGCTGTCGAAGGCGTCGTTACGTTGCTCGGCTTTGATAGGTTTCGCACGTGGTGCTTTTTCTTCGGTGGAATGGACGGATAGGCCCTGCACGTGGCCTCCAGTTGGTTGCACTTGAACTGCGCGTGAGAAACCTTTGGGGATTTGTAGAAGTTCCATTCGAAGGCTGACGGGAGCTTGAATCGGCGTGACAATGGAGGCGAAATGGTGTTCTGGGAAGTGTCGTGGATTATTTTAACGAGTTCTAGGGAATGTTTTTCTGGCGTATTATTTTCAATGTTGGAAATTATTGCCAGGTGTATCAATTATCCACCGAGGACTAAACTTCAGCTTCCAAACTCTTAATTTTCATCCATCAAACGTTGCCATGTTTTGACATCATGTTCCAGAGATAAACACATTACAAGTCTTAACCGTACGCGACTTTTAAAACAATGACAGATGAATAAGGAAGGGTAATCCCTTTGTTAGCAAACTCTAGTCTATGCCCTTTTGTAGCATATTGCTACAGGCTTGCACGCTTAAGAAGTTCGACTGGGTTCGTTCTTTCCAGAAGCTCAACTGTTCTCCGTCCATCTGACTGCCCCCATTGTAAAGTCTGTAAGCAAATGTTCTTCACATGGCGCATGACGGATACTGATGCACTCTTGTGCCGCGCACCATTGGCAGTTGCATAAAGCCTCCGCATATAGTTCAGATTCAGGGTTTCCTACGCAGCCTAGCATAGACCTATGGGGATACGTGGAACTTTCTAGGAACTGGAAAAGACAAGCCCTCTTAAGCCTTAGAGATAACATGAAGGACGTCGAACCTACCAAGATAAGGTAGCACTACCCAAGTAACATTTTGATGACCAAATAATCTTGAAGAGGTTTTGAGAACCGTCATAAAACCTAATACCTTTTATTTTTGTTTTATGATGGTTTTGAGAACCTCTTCTATCCTATTTGACTAAAAAATGTTACTTGGGTACCAACCACCATGTGGTGCATTGGTAGCCCATATCAGGCCTAATTACAAGGCGATCCAAATCAGCTGATTTTGAAGGTCTTCCACAGTTCTTCTACGAAACTGCGCGGTCTGTGGTGTGTTGGATTAAAAACGCAGCACAGTAGGCCTGGCCGTTTTAATGCTTGTAATGCATCTCTGATGTACTGCAATCATTAACAATGTCAAGAAAAAGGATGAAAGTAGACGATCTTGTAGTCGATTCTATCATTTTTTCAGGATTCTTTTAATTAATGGATGTGTTGTATGCACCTTTGATAAGCAGTTGTAAACAAATGTCGTGTGTACCTCAGATTGTTATTGTTGGCTTATAAAGGCCTATTCAAAAGACTTTTAAAATCAGCTTATTTTGAGGCTTCTAGACAGTTATTCTATGGAAATGACAGTACAGTGTGTACCTTACCTCGGCACTAAGGACGGATCCGTGCATCTGTCAAATAAAAACGCCTTAAAAAAAACCCTAAGCACTACGTTGATTTTCCAACGTCTAAACATTCAACCAACTAGTTGCGCTGTTTTCCTCCTCGTCCATCAATATAAACGCATCAAAGCTTCGCCACTTAAGCCCCATTTATCAGCTGATTATTATGAAACAGGAAGCAAACAATAAGCGCGGCTACCATGAGCCTTTGCACGAATCTGGCCTACTGCTCACTCCCACAGAAAACATGAAAACAGCGCGCACAGTAAAAGTCAAATTTGACTTTTACTGTGCGCGCTGTTTTCAAATGTTCTGTGGGAGTGAGCGGGACAGGGCAAATTCGTGCAGAGGCTCATGGCTACACACTTTATCGGCGCTACTACCTAGCCTACTACCATCTATACCTCACACACAGACGCGCAGCGGAAATTCAAAATTTAAAATCCTATACCAGCAACGTGACTCTCAGCTCGTTCGCGTTCGCCGGCGCGCGGCGGTCGGTGGTGCAATTGTGGCGATAGAAAGTCATTACCGTGCACACGAGGGAGAGAGAGAGAGCGAGAGAGAGATACAGGGCACTTTCGCCTTGATAAGACCGGATGAGTGACTGCCGGCGCGGCGGTACATTATTGATTATGATCCACTCTCAGGACAGAACTAGAGCGCGCACTGTTTGCCGGTGGTGATGATGGTCATAAACCTTCAAGACGACGACGATGAGTACGACGCCGACAACCGCGGCGAAGTTGATGGACGTCGACCGGAAGTGGTAGCTTCCGCTCTATTGATAGCTCACCAGGCGGTCTCCCGCTTGCTCTCGCCTCGCCGCCTATACGCTGTGCTTCGCTATCTCTGTCCGGCTCGCGGCACCAAGGCTTGCGAGCCATCATGACTGACTGACTGACTGACTGGTGCGAGATCTCGAAAGGAAATGAAATGTGTGTCATGTTGTTTGCATTGGTTGGCTGGTTATGCGTTACGTTTGTCCTTATCAGTAGAAATGTGCGGGGTTTGGAAACGAGCGAAAGAAAATTGACCAAAGCAAGAGGACGCCGTTGTCAAATTGAACGACAAATACGAAAGTTGTTGGTTGAATTTAGTACATACCGCGGCATAATTTGATTCAATTGTGTTGTCCGAACTCGCATCTGATCTAGATCACTAGATAAGACTAGTGAAACAAAACGTCACACAACAGATCCGCAAGACAAACGACAAATAAGGCACTCCTGCGAATTTTGTCCCACTTTGTACAAATTGTGACAATGAAGAAATGGTGACAAACTCGATGCTACCCTTGAAAATCACAAGGGAAAGCTTGAAAATCGCGAACATCACTACGCGCGCTATGCACGCACGATCTTTGTCGTTTTCTGTCCATATCAAGACAACTTTCTTCTGCAGCAGAGCATTGTCACAACAAATCCAGAATGCGACATTGTCACCGTTGTTGCGTGATGCTTGCTATTTGAGTCGCTGATTCCATTTGTGTTTTGAGTTAAAACTCTCAACATTAATCGGTGCCACCGCATTTTCTCAAAACCGCTCAACACCTGCGTCAGAGTCGAGTTGAATCCAGTCTAGTTAGGCACGAATTCAAAACCCCCGTACGCAAAACGTATACACAATCAGGCCGACCGAAACTCGGATCGGCGGATCAGAGAGAAGGTCAACGATTCTTTCCCTCCCCTTTTCGGCGGGCTGCTGGCTGCTTAAAATAGCACCCAGAAAAATAAATATAAACAACTTAAATTTCTCAATCTCTCTAATCAAAATTTCGCGCGAGTGCGAACGAGGACTAAACAACGCAACGGTAGCGGCGCCCGCCGCGAGCGTTCGCGCTCCATGGAGAGTCAAAGTGCGTCTAGGAGTGTGTCTCGCGCGCTCGCTCCGATTAGCTTTCGGGAAGAATGTGTGTTCAAGGTTAACAATGAAAGAGCGCGGAGGAAGTGTTCGGTAAGGGCATTCCTACCGCATACGGTGAATTCTTTAATAGGACGAGCGGCACTTTGCTACTGACATCTACGTTGAGACTAGATGATAGCCTAATCGAAGTTCTGATTTACTGGAACGGTACAACTTCGTTTGGGAAGTTTGGTAGGGATGCCCTAATAAACTGACATTCCATCGCTTTTCTCTCCGAGTATACTTTCCAGCTTAACTCATCATCAGATTTTTGAAATTTCGGCCGCTGCCATTACTGACTGACTACACCGCGCACCGACGAGGTCGGTCGAAGACGATGACGGCGACGATGATGATGACGGTTAATGGCCTTCTCGCGCCCTCCCGATGAGCCGTACGTAGCTGGCCAACCAGGCGTTTTCGAAAGGTAAACTTTCTAGCGGACTCCACCTTTCCCGATGGCAGCAGTAAACCCCATCAGAGTCGAAGCAGCAAGAATACAAGCACACATTTTGTCGGCGTCGACGACGACGACAACGACACTAGAGCGGCTCAACCGTCCGTGCGCGTTCGGGCGCCTCAATGCTCCTAGGCCTAGTTTAGAGCTCCGACGATCGCGATAATTAACTGAATCACGTCCATTAATTTTCAACATCCGCGTTTGTTTTCGCGCGCAGGCAACGAACAACCGTCTCGCGTGCTGCTCTTCCTCCCGCAATCCCTGAAGAGGCACGGTGATGATGCGGATGATGGTTGACGCACTATGCCTCTAAGCGGACGTAGACGTAGGTCCGTCGTTTACGCGCGCCGTTTCTTCAAAATCCGAAGCAATAGGAAAATGCGCAAACGGCGGCGGCGCAAACATTGTGCTTTCACACCTTTGGCAGACTATCGCACTGGCTATTTCAGCATTTAGTGAATGGGAGGAAAGTAGGTATAACTGAGATCGTTAACGCCGGTAGCGAAGGTGGTAGGTGTTTGTAAGATCAAGAGTGAAGGATGCAGCTAGCGTCAATCTGCAGCGGTGAACTACGCACTGCTACGAAGATGTATTTTGTGTAGCAGATTAAAGCGGATCATCGTGTATACCTGGTGAATCGTTCAGGAATAGAAAGGACAGCTGGTGCTGCCGATATTCTGATTTTAACATAACCTCAGCAATGACACTACCGTTGCTTCAAGAAAGGCATCCAACAGACCATTCTTATAGATCTACGATGTTTACATCAGCAATAATCTGATGATCAATTTGCTCTCGAGAAGCTCTGAGAACCGCCATAAAACCAAGATGATTAAAAATGTTACTTGTCTACTCTTGTCAGTTTTCCGGAATAGTACCGGCTTTTGTTCCAAGTTTTGTACAACTCTTTGCTGGATTCCGTGAAAATCTTCCAGGATAGCTGAATTACGACCTATTTCTCCCGGAGTTTTTCACGGGTATTCTGCAGAATCTTTCGAGATCTTCCCTCGATTCAAGTTTCTTCAAGTGTTAATACATACTGGGATTTCAACCAGAGTTCCTTCATGAATGTCTTCAGGATATTTTTACGAGTTTTCTGCAGGTGTTTCTCCCGGGATTTGTTTCAGTGGTTTTCCCTGTATTGCTTCAAGAGTCCCTCATGGGATGTTTTCTGGAGCTTCTATAGGAGTTGATACTGGGATTTCTACTGGATTTTTCAGGATTTTTTACGAATTTTTGCTGAAGTTTCTTTCGAGATTTCTTTTAGTGTTTGCTTCCAGACTCCCTCACGGAACTTCTTCCGGGGTTTCTCCTTCATTTCATAAAAAAAGCCGTGAGCTTGTTTTAGAGTTTCTCCAGGTGTTATTTCTTAACATTTCTTGAAGCTTCTTGTAGAAGTTCTTATGGAGTTTCACCTGAGATTTCTCTCAAAACTTCTCCCGAAATATCTCTTCGAAGATTCTTCCCAGTGTTGCTCCCACAATGTCTCTAAGAGTATTTTTTCTCTAGATTTATCCCAGTATTTCTCCCAAGGTTTCAACTGAAATTTCTTTCAGTGTTTCTTGTGAAATGAAATCTAGCGAGAAACTCAAGGAATACTTTGGGAAAACGGAGAAATTTCGGAATAAATCTGAGAATAATCCTGAGAGGAAATTTGTTGGAGATTCCGCCGGCACCTTGAAAACCTTCAAGGTAAATCCCGGGAAGAACTACGAGTGATACCCTGCCAGGGATAATCTAGAATCCCAGAAAACTGTCGGAAAGAATTCTCCGGAAGAGCTTCTGCAGAAATCTCACAAAAATCCTGGGAAACACTGTTAGAACGTTACCTCGTAAAACCATGAAGATGATTCCTGAAGAAACGGATGAATCTCCAGAAGGGAAACCTTTGGAAGAAATTTTGATTTTCCCGCAGAAACACCACGAAAACTCCTGCAGAAATCGTAGGTTGAACTCTGGCTGAAATCTCTGGAATAACTATCAGAAATCGGTCGGTCCAGGATCTTTTCGTAAAGGAAATTTCCTTGACTTTCTTGGGCATAGAGTATCTTCGTGCCTGCCACACGATATACACATGCAAAATGGTCATTGGCAGAGGAAGCTCTCAGTTAATAACTGTGGAAGTGCTCATAGAACACTAAGCTGAGAAGCAGGCTTTGTCCCAGTGAGGACGTTACGCCAAGGAGAGGGCGAGAGAAACTATCAGAAATACCGGAAGGGACAATAATAAAAAAAAAACTCGGCTGGAACTCGGTTAGCAAACCCAAAAAAGTATGGATGAGACGACTGGGTGGAATCTTGGGAGAAACTCCTGAAGAAAATCGGAAAAATAAACTCCGGCAAACTCCAATAAAACACCATCGATAAATTTAAGAAACAAATCCGCGGGAACAATCATGAGCGAAACTACGACATAATTTAGAGAAGGAACAACGGATTACAAAGAGGAACTCCGGAAGGAATTCAAGGAAGAATCTGAGATAGAATTTCGTAAGAAATCTTCAGAGGAATTTCGGAACGATTTCTGGAGAGATTTCCAAGCAAATGCCCAAAGAAATCTCTGATGTATGAAAAAGTCCTCGAGATCACAAATTGTCTCCAGAGTTTGTTGACCCATTCTACCGTGACGTTTTGACGCTTTGATGGTCAGATTTTCCACTATAACTCAAGAACGACCGTAAACCATTTCGCAGTTAGTATAAGTGTAAAATCGTGGATAAAACTGCGATTTCACATCGAATCGTGTCGGAGTCTAGTTAGATGCTGAATAAGTGTGTAGAAGAACAACCTTTACTTGTCCGGAAGCCTTCCTAGAGGTATTCTTTCCGAGAAATTCTTTCTGGAATTCCTCCAAGAAATCCCGGATTTCTTAAAAAAAATCCTCCCGAAATTTCTCTAGGAATTCATTCCGAGATTCCTCCAAGAATTCTCTTCAGGATTTCTTCTAGAAATTTCATCTGAGCTTACCCCAGCAGTTTGTCCTAAGATTCCTTTAGAAATTCCTTCAGTGATTTCTCCAGAACTTCATTCCAGTATCCCTCTAGCAGTTCCTTCTGTGAATATTTGATTCCATCTAAGATTCTTCTAAGAGGTTTCTTAGAAGTTCCCACCGGGATTCGTACAAAAGTTTCACCTCAGATTTCTAAAAATGCTCTATTAGGAATTTCCTAGATTCCTTCCAGTTTATTATCTTCATCTGTAATAGCCTTATTCGTGGAAAAGCTTTTCTGCACATAATTAACTGCTTTAGAAATCACATTTGCAGTCTTTTGGGGGTTCGAAAACCCTAGTTTATGATTTTTCCCGTTGTTTCGGTCCGTATGGGACCTTTTTCAAGAGTTCTAAAATATAATTATTCAACTATCAATACAAAATTTTAAACATTTAGTTAGTTTTCCAATTTACCAATAGGTCAAGGTTTCCTAGTCAAGATGGCTTTGCTAAACTCAAAAATGTCATGCAGAAGTTTTGGTCTAAATGGAAGATTCAAAGGTCAGCCTTGACCGATTGGTAAATTGTAAAACTAACTAAATGTTTAAAATTTTGTATTGATAGTTGAATAATTATATTTTAGAACCCTTGAAAAAGGTCCCATACGGACCGAAACGTCGAAAAAATCATAAACTAGTATTTTCGATTTCCCCAAAAGACTGCAAAGCCAACATTCCGAAGCAAAATCATCCCAGTCGCATCCCAACCAAGTATTTAGAAATCACAGATATTCTCACTTACATGTTATTGTCGGATTGCTGCGTGGTGCACAAAATGTTAAAAGATTAAATTCGAAGTTTGTTAAAAATGTAAGAGTGTTTTCCTGTGCAAGTTGTAATGAGGGCAACTTTTTTTGCGAATCCGTGACAAAGTCTGCATCTGGTTTATGTCGATATTGGTGCCTGGGCAATAGCGATCACTGGTATGATTTTTAATCATTTTTTTATGGTCCTTGGAAAATTGTTTTGAGGATTGTTGCCGGTCGGCTCCAGAGGTACGTTCTCTTACATTTGGGAAATTTGTTACCATAGAGATGCTTCGCGCTAACTTTCGTGAAAGTGTCTTAAATACAATACTGGAGATACAAACTTCACATAACATTGATGTTAGTCACTCACGTTGTTAGTTGATGTATTTATCAAGTACAATACATCAAACTTGTAGCATATTCACAACTAAAGAGAACTGAGGTAATGTACTTGGAAAGGCTTCGCGGTGCACCGAGATGCACGATCTTAAAACCCCTGATAAAGACCATTGACCACTGTGCTGCTGTCAAGTACACAATATGAGAATCATATTATTATTTACTGGTACAAAAAATCTGAACTCATAGCATTATAAAATGCTGTGAGTTCAGATTTTTTGTTAAGTACAGTCAGGACTCGTTATACACGGTGGATGGTACTTTACGCCCACCGCGATTTTTCGGCTGCCTTACACCCGATGTAAGGGGGTTCTCCAGTTAGCCTAGTGGTTAAGGCTATATGGATCGCCAATCCGGAGACGGCGGGTTCAATTCCCGTTCCGGTCGGGAAAACTTCCTCGACTCCCTGGGCATAGAGTATCATGGTATCATTGTACTTGCCTCACAATATACAAATTCATGCAATGGCAGGTAAAGAAAGCCCTTCAATTAATAACTGTGGAAGAGCTCAAAGAACACTAAGTTGAAGCGAGGCAGGCCAAGTCCTAATGGGGACGAGCCATAAAGAAGAAGAAGATATCCGATGTAGCTCATTTTTTGTGTGTGAACTGAATTGCTCGAAAGACAACAGATAAATTTGCTGTGGGCGTAAAGTGGGTGGCACCGTGTATAACGAATTCTAACTGTAGTCGAAAGCTCAACGTACAGGCTACAGTGAATTATGTTCAATATACCTCACTTAATAATGTAATGCCTAGGATGAGAAGGATGAGAAGAAGAGGGCGATGCACTGCCCAACAACTTTTTCAACCAATCACACTTCAGAGAATATGCCAACATCCGCTGATACCCACATTGCCATTGCATCCATTCTGTCGTCAACTTCAATCATGCACTTTTTATGTGATATCCACATTCATACTAGCCACACTACACCCACCCACTGCACTGGAAAATTAATTGCATTATCCAAGCACCTCCCTTGCAGAAATGTGCCGGAACTGGCGCATCCTGCGCTGCTGCACTGAGTGGTGGTGTCCCTTTTTTTTCTTGGCAGCTTCCACGTTCCACCGACCCACCTGAATGACCTCTGCCTTTGGTGGATATGGGCTGGACATCCCTTCGTCCTCATCAAGGTGGTAAGCTTTTTTTTTGGTTTTGTTCAGACCAGCCCAATTCATCGGACGGAGGAAAACTCGTGGCGTCAGCCAGCCTCCGCGCACGATATAACGACGGAGACAGCAATCCACCAACGCACGCCTCGCTCGAGCGGCGTCGCCGCCGGCGGCAGTAGCGGGGTGCGGCCCGAGCGAACGTGGGCGTGCGTTTTATCTGGAACCTCTAGGACGACGTGTGTAGGTGGAAGCCAATTTTGTTACACCAGAAGAGCGCACCATCAGCGGAGGTCGGAGCGAGGCGGAGGCGTGGAAGAAGCGGGTAGCCAAAATAGACAGCCTAAATTTTGGGGCTTTCGGTGCACACACGGTGTGTGGGTGTCTGTCTGTATGTGCCTTCAAGGATTGATTGATTCCATGAATGATGGAGGAGATCTTCTCCGGCAGTTCTGTGTGGGCTGCTGCTCTAGCTGAGAATGGAGGTCAGCTGGTTGGGGGATGGTTTGAATAAAATGCTCCAAGCGATGGTTACAAGTGGAACTTGGTGCTTCTGAGTATTGGCACTCCCTTTTTAGTAGCAATAGTACCGATGTTCTTGCAGGACCACGTGGAACCATCAGTGTAGCCAAAAGCGAAAGCCTGGAACTCTTTCTTTCCTGTTTTTTACATTTCGTGGACTAAGGCTGTGCATTTTCATCTCATTTACTAGCTCATTTACTAGCTTAATTATGGGCTCGATTTTACTGTTGTTTATAAGAACTTTACTCTGGAGAAAGATTCTCTTCTCTGCCGCGAAATTCGTGCAAGTTTCTATGATTTCGGGTTCGTACATCCGGTGTTACCCCTTCTTACACTAGCTGACCAAACACAGTTGTACAAGCTTGATCAAATTGCTTTTCAAATTAAACTAGTGCTATATAAAAGTTAGGGAGATGTCCTGTGTCAATAGATGGTAGATTGAAATCGGCATTATCATCAGAACTCTAAAGATGTGAAGGCTTTACAAAAAAATATTATAGTAGTAGTACTATCACAAAATGTCAAAAAATTTACAACAACATTTATTAACAAGCATTTTGAAATCACTAAGTTGAAAATACAGAAAAAACGAACCTGGTTTCATCTAGTTTTACAGCAATTTCAAAATATTATTTTAGTCATTGTAACAGCAATAAAGACCATCCCAAGTAACATTTTCATTGCTGATTGGTTTTCTTTGATTTTAGCAATAATTAAAACTCACTGTTTTATGACTGCTTTTATGAAAACCATTGATAAAATGTTTTATAGTATACTTGAAGATATCCATGAAGACAGATTTTAAGAGTAAACAAAACTTTCCGATATGTAAACCTTCTCGCAATAAATATTACCACAATAAAACTTTTAAAACTCTCAACAGATGGCGATCCGTTCTATTAGTAACGACATCTGTTGGTGGAAAAGCAGAACTACGACACTGCTAGGTTTAATGCGGTCATCATAAAAGTAAACTTGCTTTCGTTTTATTTTCGCTGATTATGGTTGTCGCCATATATTGAAGAATTAGCTAACGTGAATGGAAAATTGTTCATTTTGCTCAAATAAGCAATAAATTGATAGTTTGCCACCATTTTCATAACATGCTTACATAAATAAACTCTCTCTGCGGAGTTTTCTAGTAATTCGAGATAGTTTTATTAAATAAACAAATTGATTTATTTTATTCCAAGATGATAATATTCACTATTTTTGAAGCGCATTAATTTTATAATTCTGCAACCCCAATATTCACGGTAAAATTGAATGCGCATAAGCCTACCAACACAATAAATACTAGAATATTACTTTGAAATGACTATGACTTCTACTTACGAATGATGTATCGCTCTCAACTTTACGTGCCATCTAAGAAGTTTCTCTGCATCTTGAGCTGTCAAAGTTTTTGTTGAAAAAAAAACAACAACAATCGAGAATGGGAAATTTTTCAACTAGGTTTTAAAACGGTTTTATTGCTACTCTTAATGCGGTTTGCAAAAGCTCTCCGAGAGTGGTCCACTTAGCCGGAAGATGCTCTTAAAGAGGTTATCAAGAGGTTTTGATGTATAAAACAGTTTTATTGCAACTTTTATAAAATTGGTCATGAAGATCTCTTGTAGAGCCGAACAAAACTTAAAATGTTACTTGGGCAGTTGTATTTCAAAAGAAACCTTATCATCATACGCGCTAACTTGTGACGTAGTTGGGGGCGAGTCCTCTCAAAACTTATGAAATATCGACACAGTTCATCTTCTAATGTATGCATATTCACGTGAAAACTATTGTATTGGGCGAAAATAAAAATTGAAACTCGTCCAATTTTGGAGAACTTTGCCCCCCAACTGCATCCCAAGTTAGCGCCTATGTCGTTGTTACAAAAAGGTAAGATCTTAACTGCCCCACCTCGCATGTCAGTACAATGTCATTTCTAATGCTAATCATATTTTTTTCACTCACGAGGTCATTTAACACAAATTTGATATACTTCCCGCCTTTTATGCCACGAAAAGGGTATGCATAAAGTGCATAGGGTAAGAAATCTAATTTTGAACTAGTCAAATTTTAATCTAAATTTGAACCATTTCGAAATTAATTAAAATGACATACTTTATAAGGAGCTATTGTCCCGGAAAAGGTAGCAAACGACTTTCTGTAATAGAATATGACAGCATTTACTTACCTGTGAATGAAGTGGTTTCTTCATTGAAAATAAGCAAATGAAAAATCACTGTGATTTCATGATTACCTACCCTACATTTTTTTCAAATAATAGAAGTTATAGTACTAAAGGTAGGCACTTTGAAAAACATCGTGGGACTGACATGTGAAGAGGGGCAGTTATGATCTTACCTTTTTTATAAAGTTGCTCCATCCTGGGACAAACTTCGAGGACTGACAAGTTTAATCTGTGCCACAAATTAAATTCTTCAAAATTCATATTAAAACTACGATACAATAATATTTAGTTTCTAGCACTACAGCCATTGAAAAAAAATTGATATTTAAAAATGGATTGAAAACTTTAAAGTATTCTGTAAGCAACAGTAATTCCTAAAGGAGAAATCTTTGGAGGTATCATTGTGTAAGAAACCTTTACAAAATCCCCTGATTATATTGCAGGTAAAATTTTTAGAGACTCAAATTCCTGGAAGAACTCCTGAAGCAATTACCCGAGGAATCACAAGATGAAGTCTTACAGGTGTTCCTTAAGGAATCTTGTGAGTAATTTCTGTAGAAACTTCTAGAGGAGCTCCCGGATTAATCTCGTGAATTATTTCTGAAGGAATGCCTATTGAAATCTCAAAAAAAAATCGCTAGAGGAAGTCCTGAAAAAATACCAGGAGGAATTCCTATTGAAATTCCTGATAACATTTCAGATGAAATCCCTGGAAATCCACGGTAGAATTCCTGAAAAAAGTTCTGGAGGAATTTATGGAGCAACTGTCAGAAATGGCTTGCGAAATTCCAACATGAATTCTAGGAGAATTCCCACAAAGACAGTCTAAAAAAATCTGCAGTAATTCTAGAAAAAAATACAAGATAAATTCTCGCGCTTAGTATCATACGAGCGTATCTACAATGATCGATTTCTCTTCATCGATTTTCTCTTTGGTAAATAACTTGGCTGACAAATCATTTTTGGTTGATTTTGTTGTCTTGGATGCCTATCCTAGTCGTCCTTCGCCTAAGCACACAGAGAGATCATCCAAGTAGTGGTCTTATTTACCGGAATAATCCGAAGAGAAAATAGATGAAGAGAAATTGATCATTGTAGGTACGCCTGTATGATACTCAAAGCGAGAATTCGTTAACTGATTCTCGTTCCCAATAAAACGAAAAATTTACGTCTTATTTCCAGGCGTGCCTTTAAGGATTTCTCCGAGAATACCTGGGGCCGTTTATAAACCATACAGACTTTTAGAAGGAAGAGTGGAGGGGAGTTTTCCAATTTTTGTATAAACAAAAGTTTTCGAGGAATATTCCAGGAATATCTGCTGGGATTCGTATATGAATTTCTGTTGGAGTTCGTCCTAGTATTGCTCTGGGAATTCCTTTATGAATTCTTCGAGAAATTTTTATAAGAATACCTTCCGATATTTCCCTAAGAATTTCCCCAGGCATTTTTTCCTATGGTACCTCTAAAAGTTTTTTTTTGTAATTTCTTCAGAACTGCCTGCTGGGATTCACCCAGAAATTCTTGCTGGTATTCGCAGCAATTTTCCCAGGAAATCCAGGAAACAAGAATTCTTCTGGGGATATATCCAAAAAATTATGCAAAAATTTCTCCAATAATTCTCCCTAGAATTACGCCGTGGATTTATCCAGGGAATACCCGGGATTTATATTTCAGTATTAATTACTAAAATAATTTACAGGAATATCTCTTGGTATTGTTGAACGAAGTAATTTAAAACCTAGCGTCAAATGTTTGGGGGTGTCTCATTGAAATTGTTGATGAAATAGAGCGCACTTCAAATCAATGTAAGTAAAACAGTTTTTGAGTTTTGCCTGAAAATCAAGTTCTACAATTAAAAAAATATAGAATTTACTAAAATTCAAATAACTTCCGTTGCAGCATTTTTTTTTTATCTTTTTCCAGAAAGCTAAATATAATATGTATCGGCCATCCATAATTCTTGCGTCAGATTGATGGATGTCGAGATATTGGTGCCTTTGACTGAAATTCACCTTAATAAAAAAAAAACACCATTTTAACCATTTGTTTGTCGAATACATTAAACCATGGTTTCCCAAACTGTGGGTCGCGACCCCCCAGGGGGGTCACCGACCTTCATCCAGGGGGTCGCGAGGGACAGTAAAATATTTTATTGTAACAGACAACAAATGAGGAAATTTCTATGGGGGGTCGCGAAAACTACGTCTGCTGGCAAAAGGGGGTCGCGTGACCTGAAAGTTTGGGAACCTATGCATTAAACATTATAGTCTAAGAAAATTGGGCAAATGCTCTGTACGTAAGGATCCTGTTCGTACAGTTAATATAGTCCAGACACTCTCCTTAGTATAGATCTTGCTGAACACCCTTGCGGTAATCGCTTTGACAGCATGATCCTAAAGGATCATAGTACCAATATAGATCCATAGAAAAATGTATACAATTTTCTCCTTTTTTTTCGATTTTTTAATATATGAAGTGATCTGTGGATCAATAACTTTGAATTTTCGATGATTTACCGTGTGGTCATGTAAGAACTTCCAAGCCCAGGAGCTCCTTAAGATCAAATAATTTACGTTTCTTTGTTCTTTCCAGCACCACCGCGGCGCGCGTTTACTAAACATCAGCAAACCGCGCAGCGGCGGTAGATGCATACATACCTTGACAAAAGGTATCCAAGGTAGGTGTGCTTGCTGCTGCACAGCACAGCAATAAGCACTCCACACCGCGCGCGGCGCACACCGGACACCACGTTTAGTTGGTTAAAATGCACAACCTCAGCAACTTTAGCCACCCCGGACTAGAACAATTCAACACAATTCACTTTTTATGAGTTTCGTATTATACTCCGGTTGGTGGTGCTGCTTGGGGTCCGCGCTCCGGAGGGGAGGTTGTTGGCAATTCCGTTCACGGACAACCGCCGCCACCGTCGCTGCCGCGCCACCGCCACCACCGTTCATCGAGGAATTATTGAGCTAACGTCATCGATCGTCACACTTGTTTGTTCGACCAGCCAGCAGCAACCAACTCTTTGTGACACAATAACTGCTGATGTGTGTTACTTACTCTATTAGTTACCCACTGCACTGCACTGACTGCTGCTGTATGGAGAAAGAGGTGCAGCAAGGCAGCTCCATCGACAACGTGGATTACTTAGAGCAGAGCTGCACACCTTGGCCCACCTCTGCCGAGGATAAAACAAACGCCGCACGGCACGACGCGGCGTCGCGAGGTGCGCTGCGCTGCGCCTCGCAGGATTGTTGTGTGTAGGTAGGGGTTCTTTTATTAATCACAGTTAATTTATTTTCCTTTCATTACCGCGTGCAGCCTGGTACCTATGTACCTATGGACCTACGATGATAGGAGTCGATTGAAGTTGCTTGCGAGCGAATCGGGCCTCAGGCTCTGGCAGAGGGGTTCAAGAGTGCAGTTCGCCGCTGCTGGGCGCGGAGGGATTGGCAGTTAATAGACTGGCACGATTATATTGTTATTAGATAGATAGTCTGATGACGAGTGTTTTGCGTTGGGCTAGGACTAGGTGGGGATTCCTTTTGTTGCTGCTGGATGGATGGATTCGGTGCATCACCGGAGAATCAAGTTGGTTCTACAGGTGCACTCGATCAAACAAGGCATCAAATTAATTTAAGGCATGGGGTGTGGAATAGAACCATTTAGCTAGTGGTCCTATGTTTGGCAATATCCAATATAACTCAATTAATTTTATGCCAACTAATTCATTTGTTTCTTATACTCATATATTTCCGTTATGTGTCCGACATTTTTTTTTTGCTTTTTTCTACACCGTGTTTTTTAAATGGGCGCTGGGTACCCGGGTACCCTGTCGGCCACATAAGGGTTAAGAATGTAGTCCTTGAAACTGGTAACAGTTTCTAAAATTGCAGGCAGAATAACCTTGTAGATTGTTACAGACTCGGAGTTTTCTTACCCGAGACTACACTTGTTGTTAGGAAAACAAACATGCTTTACGTATCTAATTGCGTACTAACCTATCAAGGTCTGTTAAGTTCTGGTAATTCAAGGACTGACGTGAATTCTTATTGCAGAATATATTCTTTAATTTGACAGAATTTTGCGACTAGCCTGAAGCCTCGGGGTTTCCTCCATTGTCCTGGGACTAAACTCGAAGCAAGGCAGCACAGTGTCAATATACTATAATATAACGTCTAAAGTTGATGCAACCAAGCGAAATGTGCCGCATCACCTGCAGAATAAACAACATACAATCAATCACCTTACGACTCGTATTCACGCACCAATGTGCCAAAAATAACCTCAACACACACTGTAAATATCAAATACCCTTCCCGTAGTTATTGTGGAGATGCAGAGCGATTTCGGTTTCTGGTAGCATCAACCATCACACTCTTACATTACTTCTCCTTCCAAATTGACTGTTAGGACTTGACAGACGTTGTAATGATAAAAAATGTAGGAACTGCCAATACAATAGTTCACGAATGAGTGGAATGTCCCATGCCTTATTCATTTGGATCTTAGTTCAAGCTGGGCCAGATCAGATCAATCACGGAGGAGCAACCATTACTATGTACAATCAGTTTAAGCTAAGCTAAGCTTCAGTTTGATGTCATTATCTAACAATTCTAACTATCGGCGGAAATCATGGAAACCGTTTCGAGGAAGTTTTGAATAGATAGATACTTTTGATAGAATGTCTAGAACCAATTGTAACAAAATTTGGGAATGGGATTTTATTTTATTTGGCCATATGTGTGTTATTTCAGCTGAATTCCTCTACGAATGTAAAGTAGGTGTAACTGCATCTGTATTAATAAACGTCTAATCATGCAAGTTTTTTGACAACCATTATGTTTAATTTCCAGTAAATGACCATTACCCAAAGATTTCAGTAAGATTATCTTCAGTTTTCTGACAAAAAGTTTATGTGATGGGATCACAAAACAATCCATTTCGGAATAGCAAAAAAATCAAGTTTTCCCCCATATAGGGTACGAGTGCCTTTAGTAATCTCTCGCACCCATATTTATCCCATTCGAAAACAAGCGATGACACCGAGTTATTCCGTTCTTTTTGTTTTAATGCTCACTTCCAACGAAAAATACAAAAAATAAGAAACAAAACAAACAGCGCTTCAATCCTTTGTTTTTCGTAGGATGAAAATGGGAGCCACATGCTTAATAAAGGAAGCCTGTTATCCAATGGATTAAAAAACCATTTCACCACAGAATCCTACATGGAGATTTTCCAAGCACGTTCTATAGAAAATGCTCAAAGAAAATAAACCGCGTTTCTTGAGGAAGTTTATCTAGTGATACCGGGTGAGTTATTCCATGAATTTCAACGAAAAATCTCACAAAATTATTCAAAAACTCTGTAAAAAGTTTCCTTACCATCATTTCAACAGGGCGTAACTGCTTTTGAAAATAAAGACACCTTTCAAAGCCGCACAGCACACATAGTTCATTCCTCACACGTAAACCACCGTGGATTATTTTCCTGTCTAGTACTTGATGTGAAATATTTGCAAAGTACCGTAAACCGGGGTGAAATTTATCATTTGGGTACTATGTAATTGCATACCAGGAACTTCTAAGCGTCGCAATGATCTCAAACTTCTTACCTCATCTAGTCCATAGATGTCTAAAGAAGAGTTTAGACTTTAATACATTTAGAAAAAAAGTTAGTCTTGCCTTATTTTTTGTAGGAATTTGCAATGTATTTCTCTCTTCGCTAAAGTCATTGCTTCCAAACAATCGATTGCCACTAGGACTTCCCGTAATTTTATTGTTTTAACAATTTTGTGGAGCCTTGCTTGGAAAGTTATGAAGCTATTCTGCATATGTTAAAAAAAGTTCTTTTTTGATGTAAAAGTTATTTATTGTAACAGAAATCACTTATTTCAAAGGAGATTGCCTACATTTAGGCGTTAAGGGGGAAATTTCAAAATTTAATTTTGCATTTCAAGTGTCAAATTCACTAGTTGTAAGAGTTTTTACGCGTTATTCAGATTTAGAAGAGCCAAATTAAGTGGACAAGGAAATTTTTCTTTTTAACCAATGCTTAATTGTATACTGATCAATTTCGCCCCAAAGTGGCATCTTCAATTTTTTGAATTTTAAAGTAATTTATCTAAAAGTTTGAATTTGTTGAACAAAATTCTATCACATGGTGTTATGGAGATCCATTGGGTACTGACTTTCCAGAAATTCTTTTGGCAATATTTGAATTGTCACTAATATTATTCACAAAAGTTGTTTTAACCCTCCTTTGACATTAGGGTCATTTTTGACCCAAACCGTGCACTACGTCAGCGAGCTGCTGCCAACGTAATGCAAAAGGAAGGTTAAAGTGATCAATTTGACCCCGGATTACGGTATAAAATATGATCCACAACTTTGCGAGAAGGCATTCCACAATCAGTTACGCATTTTTGAAATGTTTGTGTCCAGTTGACTAAGTGTTCCATCCAGATTTTCCTGTAGCATTTCTTGTAGAAAATCGCTTCAATGACTCCAAAGCAATGTTTCAAAAAGGTATTATACTTCTTAATTGTTTTGAAAATAAAAACAACTTATCTGATTAGAATCTAAAACTAACCAAAAAATATGAAAACCCCCAAGGTTGCTTCAAATATACTGTAAAGGATTTTGATCCAGTAATGTGCATAGCTTCTATCATATTATTTATTGGAAAAAAAATAAATTTAAGTCTTTTAAAACGAAATTTGCGACTCAAAAGAAATAAAGGAAATTCCGGTTTTCGTCAAGAACATACACTATCAATGAACAAAATTTTCTATATTTTCATGGAAGTGGAATTGTAACCCTTCGTGTGTATACTTGGTACCAATTATATATTTTGGCTAAAACTTCCTCTCAGGGTGTCTACTAGAGTGTGCCTTGTTTTTCAAAAGTTGTTGGCCCCCGGAGTTCGTAAGTACCTATTTCCTGTATTCTGCCAAAGTATGCTCAAAGATTTGAAATTGGTCTTGCAGTTGAAAAACTATTGGCCTCTAAAGTTAAAATCTTTGGTACAAAGAGTAAAAAACTTAAGAAACTCGTATTTTCCGTCATTGTTGAAAACCATAATGTCCCATAAGTTTATTCCAAACTCAATTTTAAAGATAATTATACAAACAGATTGTAAATTTATTAAACAAAAATTCAACTTCGAAGCGTATGCGACACCTCTAAATCTCAAAACTTTTGGCACGAAGTCGGAGGTTCCTCTTTTTATGTGGCTTGAATCTATAAGGGTCGATTTCTGCACCTCGGCCTCACCGGCAAGCCAGGCTTACCCATAAGTTAAACCCGATTTAACGCTTGAGCCAGGGCGAAGAAATCGCCCCAAAGGCATACGCATTCCAGGTTTCAATAACTTTTGAAAATTAAGCCGCACCCTAGTACGTACTCGTGGGCAAATTTTGTACAAATCCACTTCTATTCGGCAGAGTTTAAAACTTAACACATAGAAATCAGAAATCTGTAGATTTATGTTATGTAAAGTCCTAAGCAATTTAAATAACAAAAGATTTTCTACAGTAAAAAAGCAGCTTCTGAAAGAATCTCCAGCGAAAATCTTCTATAAAATATGATGGGATTTCCAGCAAAGTATTTGATTTCCGTTAAATCTCTCACATTAAACTTTCCCAGAATTCCAAGGTCAATACTTTGGCAAAGATCGTCAAGAATGATTTGAAATATCTTCAAAAATTTGTTGTCAAATGCAAGAGATATTAAACAAAATCTAGAATTTTTTAGAAGCTGTTTCTGTCAGATCTGGGATGCAATGTAGCAATTTCTCTAGCAGTTTTTTTTTTCAAAGAACTTGAGCACAATTTACGAATATTGTACCAAAAAAAAATTTCCTGCAAATGTTTCATACAAATTCAATATTATTTTCCATCAGGAAGTACTCCATATGCTCTAAGATTCCCTATATCTCTTTGTTTCTCATGACAAATTTTACCTTGCATTCATCTCAAAATATGGTTTTTTCTTCGAAAATTATCCTAGAACTTCAAGGATTTGGTAAGATATTATTTCAGGAATTTCCATAGCAAAAAGTTCCAGAGTGTCCTGCTCAAATTTGTTTAGGTAAACTTCCAAAAATTTCATCAGTTTCCATAGTTTTATCTTTTTCAGAATTATTGATTAAAATCCACTTTTAGCTCTATCATATATTCTAATGATGTTCGTAGTAAAGCATAATTTCCCAAACTGTGGGCCACGACTCCCCAAGGGGGAAACCTTCTGCTGAGAGGTCGTGAGGCGCAATTTCACTTTCTAGTTATTGGTTTGATACATTGATATTCGTTACAACTGTTGATGCCTTAACTGGCATGGGCTCTTCTTTGACAGTCTTGATTGATTGATTTATCTGTATTATCCAGCCCTTGGTTGACAGTCTTTAACGTGGCATGAAAATATTCTACCTGAAAATCTTTAATTTTCGTTTAATAAAGGGGTTTCACATGTTTTTCCTTATGAGTCGTGAAAAGTATTTCCAGCAGCTTGTGGGTCGCTACCCGAAAACCCGACACGAATGCACCCTTCAGGTGTAAAGTGTTGTAAATACATTAACAAACAAACAACAGCTACCCGAAAAGTTGGGAACCTAAATAAATATGTTTATAATGATTGAACAGACATTAGGAATATGACAAATATCTCGTTTCTTATTCAGCTGCAAATTTTCACGATTTCTTTGAAAACTCTATAAATTTACCGAAAATTGTTCAGCTATCCGTCTCACTGTTCTTTAGTACTTATGGAAAACTAATCATAATTTACCACATTTTTATCTATCAAGTAAACTTTTTAAGAATACTTCCGGCAAGCTAGAATTTTTCTCACAAATCATACAGAAATTGCCTCAGTAATCTCTGTTTTTTAATATATTCTTAGCCACTTTACCTAATTTTTAGCTCTTTTGTCCATTGGGGCACTAAAAGAGCGGTTACAACTGACAGATGAACTTAGTTTGTACAGCGCTCAGTTGGTTGGTTTTAAGATCCCAGAATAACTATCAATGTCGAAAATCGATGGAAAAATTAAAAATAATTTCTGATCATTACGGTACATTGTGGATAGTTCTCCTTTCAGATTTTGAATATTCTTGAAAAGTACGAGTGCTTTTTCATTTTTGAAACTTTTTTTTTTAAAACTTACACATTCTCGAAACAAAATTGAAACAAAAATGAAACGAATTGCGTGAAACTGCCAGAATTATTGCTTGAAATCTAATAACACATTTTCTTCTATATTGTAGGACGTGAATATGGATCTCTTGAAGAAGTCAAAATTTATTAATTGATGGCGATATTCATTGTCGTTTATCAAATCCGAATCCTCAAAACTCATTATATTTCTACTAAAACTCCAAGTGATTTCTGGTGACAGTGACGACGATTCCTCGACTTCTGTTGAAGTGCTTTTAACTAGGGTACAATACTTTCTCCATCGCTTTGTTACTTCCCTGAGCAATCGGATGCGCCTGGTACTGGAACTATCTTGACAGAAATGGTTTGTACTATTTACAGTATACTCCCGCATTGTAGTCAGTCAATTACGAATATGGCCAAATTTTGCTTTGTAGTGTTCCTCAAAATCTTCTCCAAGTTTTCACTACTGGGCGATATCCCACAGTTGCTACTCAGTAAGACGTTTCAGAGTGAGACGGGTGCACAATCAGCTACGAATCGATGTCAGTATGTTTGCAACATTCCAACGCCGGTCTCTCCCTGAGTACAACGAGTACAACAGTAGCGGCGCGGTGACGATGCACTGGTGATACGCGGTGCCAAGGTTTCTAAAACTCATTAATAAAGAACCGTCGCTTCCGCGCTAAATGCGATCTCACCGCTGCTGTACCGCAAAACCACGTCTTCGTCGCTTGGTTGGGCGACCTGGCGGCGTGCGAAGCGGTTCTGAGAGCCTGCTGTACGCTTACAAAACAACAAGCTGGCGAAACAACGATCGGCGTCGGTCGTCGTAGATCTGGTGATCGCGCCAAACCCTGCGAGCTGTGTGTTTTACAATCTATAATTATAAGGAATCGTAATTGACATTTTTCATTCATAAAAGAATTCGAAACCCGCTCCGAGAGCTCAACTCACGACGCGATCGTGTGCTGCCGGCACACCACCCGCTCGCTCGATCGCGCAGCGCTAGCGCAAAGCTGGTTGACCTCCGCTGGCGACGACTCGATCAGAGTCCCGCTGCAACAGCAGCAGCAACCCCCTGCGCACTTTTGTGTTTAGCAGCACACAGAACAGAAAACAGAAACAAGCTTTGTTGTCGGAATTCTGCCTAGTTTTTTTTTCTCGGTAGCCAATTATCTCCACACAAAACACACCGTGATCTGAAACGGACGGAGTGATAGCAATCATCATCGTCGTCATTATTGTCATGATCGTCGTCATCGCATCATCGGCTAGGCGAGCACGATCGCGATCGCGATCGTGGAGACACACATTAGTGACTGGAAGCTTCTGATTCTGATATCGTGGTCGTACGGTAAGTCAAGCTATAAAGGTGGTTTTGCTCGATTGATTTACATTGCTATTCCTGTTTGACTCGTTCTTGGAACGATTCAAGATTTGTCCCATGATACGATACCTAGAACGATGGAGATCGGCACGGTACACTACTACTAGGAACCGTACACGTCTATCGTGATTCATCAATTCTTGAATGGTTTTTGATTCAGGGCATGTTTCTTATATTCTTTGTCTGATTGTATGATAACAGAGTGCATTCTAGATAAACACTCAGAATGAACCATGTTTCATCATAATCTAAAGAAAGCCACAGTCGATTAATTGCAACTTATATGAGAGTTGATCCATCAAAGGATAACGTAAGTATAAGCAGTGTCGTCTATTTATCTTATTTATTATCAGCTTTATTAGGAAGAGTTTCAGCCCGACGCTTGAGGAACAAACCATCAAACCAAAAGCCAGGTTTTCAGAGAATACTTTTGTTGGGTCTTATTTTGGTACATGTGTATCTTTTGAGAGTTAATAGGTGCAGATACTTTAACTGCGACAACCAGTCCCGAACGGTACAACTGATAGTAAATCATCACTGTTCTAGACGGTAATATTCGCAATATCTGTAAACTCTCATTCCATTGTTGTTTGTACCATGTCTGGTTGGCTTCATCGAAAACTCGGGATGATTCGCTCTGTTTGATCAGATTGCTTGCAAGAGGTGTGTGTACATATGCAACAACATTCCCAATTTTGTTTATCAAGTGCAAATGAAGACCAGACATTGTTTGCGATCGTACACGCTTACACATATTTGTGGTGAAGTAATGAAGAAAAAAAACGAGCAGTTCGGTGAACTTTTAGTTCAATGTCGTTGCAGTGGCGATGACTTGCATAGACTATCGCGAATTCGACTAAGTACCATCTCACGAGACGATATAAAACAGCTGATTCCTCATGTTAGGGATGGGAATTTGAAAGGATGGCCATCCAATACTATCTTCGAAGCATGGACCTTTATATTGAACATGCTGCTGTACATGAAACTATGACAACAGCAAACGAGTTAAGAAGTAGAGATATGAATTCTAAGGAATGACGTTGAAGAAAAAGTTGGATCATAGTTGGAACTTAGTCAGGATTCAGATGTAGGGTAAGTTTATTGTTTGCCATTCGTGAGGAAATGACACGAATGCCACAATAATTGTGAAGTGTAATAATAATTCGTGAGGAAGAAACGTGTTTTGAAGAGAATACTTTGAAAAAGAAAAAAAAAGTTATAGCATCGATCCGAAAATATTCCGATCACTACAATTTTATTTACAAAATTGAATTGTCCTATTTTCCAAAATCTGTACACATTTGATTAGTGCAACTAGCTAGTTACGTCCAAGCTACATCTCAGTTCAAAGCATTCCTTACAAATGAATTTTCTATTCTAAAAGATTATTTTTAAACTCAAAGACCACCGGACAGATCGGTTTTCAAAAAATACCAAACAAGTGCGCCTCTCCTCCATTTCTTATCTCTGAATGAAACTGGAGTAGCGCCCGCCGCAGTACCACAATCCCCACAAGAAAAAAAAAACAAAAATCTAATGTAACATAGCTGAGTGATCACTTACATAATCAATAAGCAATTAAACCGGGTGCTGCCAGGCTCGTGCGTTAATAATCCAATGCCGCTGCTGCTGCTGCTCGGGAATCTCTGGGAGTGCCACTACCAGTGTAGTAACTCTTGTTATTGCTGTTGATGCCGTTGATCGGTGCTTGTTTTGCGATTTCGCCGCTGTTATCGCCTCGGTAGATCCAATGTTAATCCTAGTTTTGCGCGAAAACACCAGATTCATGATTTGCCGGTCAGCCCGAAGATCTCTCTGGTTTTGCACACTTCCAAGAAAACAGAACTAAAAACTCTGCTTCTCTTGGCACTTCAGATTCGCTTCGGATGCACTTTTCTTCAGCTGATGCAATTTTCTAGCTTCTAGCTGACTTGGTATGTTGTTTTCACTGATTTTTGCAACTGATTTCTGACTTTGATCACTTGTGCTCACTTTTTTTACTTGCTTTCAACTCGCTTCTCTATTTCTGTGTATTATTATTGTTGAACTTTTTTTTTCTTTTGCATTTGCTCCGAATCCCGCACTCTTTCGAATTGTATTCACTGATCGTGCAGAAAACTTCTATTTTTTCGTATGACGACTTTTCCTTCTTCGCGTGTGCCTGTTGTTTTCATTCATGAAATCATTAGATCACTTTGAAGAAAAAATCTTTTTCTTACTTTTTTCGCTTTCTTTTTATTAACTTTGATTTTTCATTTATAGATATACAAACGTATTCGCATTTTGTGCTCTTCTTACATTTTCTTCATGCTCTTTTTTCGGTTGCCAGAAAAAAATATGAACGAAAATAAATCACTTTTCAAAATATTTTCTTCGCTCGCTGCTCGATGCTGTGGCCGTTGGCGTTTTTTCAGAGCTCTTTTCATGCTTTTGCTGAAGCTGGTGCTGGGGCCGCTTCTAGTAGTGCTGCTCCTACCGCTGACGACGACGACGACGTCGACGGTGATGTTGTCGACGATGTTGTTTTTCTGCTGCCGCTGATCTGACGACGATGACGGGGACCACGACGACGACGACCAACAAGAAGACGACCGCGACGTTGTTCGTCGTACATCTGCCGTCGTCGCGCTATGTCTGTGGTGCCTTGGTGCTACACCAGTGTGTGTACCGCGGCGCGTACTGTTCTGCATGAAAGTGCTGCCGCGTCGCAGCCCGCGTAATGAGATTTCTTCTATATGTGTCTCGTTCTCCACTGCTTATTGCACTCTACACGGTCAACTTTGTGAATTTTTCTTCGCTACGATCGTCGCTTCTACTAGCTACAGTCACATCACACATCGATACTGCAGCAATATCGCACAAACTTTATAACACCACCCAACAATCCACTGAAAGCTTGTTCGTCGTATCTCGAGCCCAACACTTCCTGGGTCAGAAGCTTCCAACAGTGCAACATCCCCCAGTATCTCGCCCCGAAAGACACGCACTCTATCTGGCTCGGGGTGGAAGATGCGTTCGCGATTAACTTTTCTTCCCGAAAATACTCTCTCTTCCAGCCTGTCTCGAAACTAATTCGCCGAAATTCGTTCACTGGTCGTGCTCTTCATAATAAATTTCTTACAGATCGCTCTAGTGCCACTCGCTTTCTCGCCTTGCGCCTTTCTACGGACCGTACGTACGTCGAATTCTCACTTTGCTGTGCGTTTCTCTCCCCCGAACAAACCGCGGTGTGTGCGCTATATGTGTGTATACACAATGGTAATTATAGTAATTTTTCTCCTTATTCACCCAAAAAAAATCTACGAAGCAACGGTTATGAATACAGTCCGTCTACGATCAAAGCTCTAAAACGACTGATAAATTATTTCGTTTCAATTCGTATATTTAGAAAACGTCATGCGCAGTCGGAGGGGAGGGCGTTTCCGACTTCGGGTTCGCTCGTTCGGCCATTCGGCTGCATCCGCTTTCCACAGTGTTGGTGACAGGAAAGCCCTATCCGTACACGTTGTACAATATGCACCGCCAGCAATGTTCGTGTCCGGGCTGCCTCAGTGTGTGTAACTCCATTCATTTTCCCCGTTGTGTGTTCGCAGTGATGCCACATTCAGAGGTTTATCTAGAGTTTCAAATAATTTTATACATTAGTGATTACAGATCAAAGTTTTAGAGACACGCCACAATAGAATAACTTAATGGTCGCAGTAGCATTATTTCCCCAATTATAAAAAAAGTTTCAAATCAGTAACAAATTTTGAAAACGACGTATAATCAATGCTACACCGTTGATTATACGTCGTTTTCAAAATTTGTTACTGAAATGATGTTTTCCTATTGATTGCAGTTGATGGAGTTGATATTGCAGACTACATCCCAAATTGGACTATCACACTTTTTTGGTACGCCTAAAAGGTATGATAAAAGTGCACATTTGCCTCGGATCGTCTCGACGTCTTCGGTGCACTTATTCCTCCATTTACAAGGAATAAGTGCACCGAAGACCTCAACTCAATCCGACGTGTCCCTGCGCTGCAATCACACTTTGAAGGTGTGTGCACACTATTGCGTCAGTCCAATTTGGGGTGCAGTCAGCAATACATACATTTAGGGTTTTGTCGTCGAACTTTTCAATTGATACCAATATGTTTTCGAAAGTAAATATGAACATGGAGTTCGTCAGTTAATAGGTTTGAAGCTCGTTTTAAATCGTTCATGATCAATTATAAAATTTTTAAAGATGGCAATCACTCAAAGGGGGGTTTCCCTCTTCCAAATTTTTAGTTAAAAATAAATAATAATTATAATAATAATAATTATAATTATTATAAAATTAAAACTTCTACGTTTCTAATCTTGGGGTGAAATTGATCAGCCAATCAGTAGGCTTTGAGAGCATTGAAAATCCTTATTTTTACTGAATGCAAAAACAGTACAACCACAGACAAACAGACGTAACACTTCGAACATTTTCCGATTCAAAACATAGTCACGCAAACATATTCGCCCAATGCTAAAAGGACTCAGTTTGGCCGACCATCAACTAGGTGGCGGTAGTGAGAACACGTCAAACTCGAACAAAAACGATGCGAGCGCCACGAGTGGGCAGTTGGCCAACTATCATATTTTGAAAAAGACCGATAAATCGGTGTACGATGGGAATTATCAGAGTGTTACGTCTGTTTGTCTGTGGTACAACATTTTTCATGCTTTTGAAATGTTTATGATTACAGTTTAAGAAAAACAGTACATCATTTTTCATGCTTTTAAAACGTTTATGATTACAGTTTAAGAAAAACCAAGAAACCACCCGAAAGTATGCGATTTTCCTAGAAAATGCCTTAATGCTTACAAAAACTATAGTTATATTCATGAATAGGTATGAATAGGTATAGCAGTTTTGATGACGAAACAGGAAATTACTCGAATGCCAAATACATTCGTTATAGACTTGCTACATATGTGACGTTACTACGGTAGCAAATGTTCAGAGCTATTTTTTGAAATCGCTCAAAACACATTAGAAGAAAACTGTTAATGATGACAAAGCAACATGTACACTAGCGTGCGCAGGGTTCTTGCTTAGGGGGGCACCATAATAATGGTGCAATATATGTATGATCATAGTGCAAAATAGAATTATGGTGTTACACCCAATATGAATTCCCAAGTGGGGGTTTCAACATGTTGTGGTGCTAACATCGCCAAGTACTTCATATTAGGATTCTGGAGAAGGCTTCGGATGGTGATGATTTAAAGGCATTGCGAAACTTTAATATGAAGTCATTATCTCGACTCTTATAAAATTTTATTAACGTATCAAATACAATGGAGAATATCGAGAAAATTATCAATTATAGAAAAAAAAAATATTGTCGTTGTGAAAGAATTTTGATCCTGGACAATTAGTGATGCTAGAAAGTGATGCTAGAAAATACTCTTCCAAAATTACCTCCAGGAATTCCTCCTGAAAATTTTTTTCAGGAAAAATCCTCTAGGAATGTCTGCCAGAATTCCTCCAATATTTCCTCCAGGGATTCCTCTAGGAATTGCTCCACGGAATTCCCCAGAAAATTCTAAAGGAATTTCTGAAGTATATCTTCCTGGAATTCCTCGAGAAATTCCTACAGGAGTTCCGTCAGAAAATTATCCAGGAAATTTTCAACGAATTTCTTCGGGAATTCCTGAATCCATGAATTATTTCAAAAATCCTTCTTAAATTCCTCAACAAATTCCTCTAGAAATTCCTTCAGTAATTTCTCGAAAAATAACGCCAGAAATTCCTCCAAGAATTCCTCATGAATTTCATCCAGGAATTTCTCCAGAAATCCTCTAGGAATATCTGCCAGAATTTCTCCAGAGAATCCTAAAAGAATGTCTCCCGAAACTCTTCCAAAAATTTTGCGAGGAATCTCTACAGGAAATCCTCCACAGATTCCTCCAGTTATTTCTCCAGGATTTCTTCCAGGGATTTTTTTTTTCAGGAATTCCTCCAGGGATTCAATAATGAATTTCTTCAGAAATTCCTCCAGATATTCCTTTAGAAATTCCTCGAGGAATTCCTTCAGAAATTTCTTTAGAAATTCCTCCAAAATACAACTAGTGATTTCTTTCAGGAATTCCTCCACGAATTCCTGCAGAAAATCCTAAAGGAATTTCTTCCAGAACTCTTCAGGAATACCTCCAGGGAATCCTCCAGGAATTTCTTTAGGATTTTTTCCAGAAATTTCTTCAGGAATTTCTCCAGGGATTCATTACTGAATTTCTTCAGAAATTCCTCAGAAACTTCTTCCAGAAATTCCTTCAGAAATTCCTCGAGGAGTTCTTTCAGACATTTCTCCAGGAAGACTCATATATTTCTCCGGAAATTCCTCAAATAAATCCTCCAGAAATTCCTCCAGTAAATGCTCCTAAAATTGCTTCAGAGACCCCTCCTGACATTTTTCTAGGAAAAATTCTGAATGTCTGTCTGTCAGAATTCCCCCAATATTTCCTCCACGGGCACGGATGCCTCCATAACATGCTAAATGAATTTCTCACGGAATTCTTCCAGGTATTCCTCAAGAAATTTCTCCAATGATTCTTCCATGGATTCCTCCAGGAAATTCTCAAACAATTTCATCAGGAATGCCTCCAGGGATCCATCCATGGATTTCTTCAGAAATTCCACAAAAAATCATCCAGAAATTCCACCAGGAATTCTTTCAGAAATTTGTCGAGGAAGAACTCCTAAAATTCCTCTAGGAATTTCTGCCTGAGTTCCCCACGAATGTCTCCCGGAACCCTTCCAAGAATTTCTCGATGAATTCCGCAAGAAATTTGTCCAGGAAATCCTCCACGGATTCATTCAGGAATTTCTTCAGGATTTTTTCCAGCAATTTATCCACGAATTCCTGCAGGAATTCATTAATAAATATCTTCAGAAATTCCTTTGAAAAATCCTCCAGTTATTCCTTCACAATTAGCTCGAGTAGTTCCTTCAGACATTCCTCCAGAAATTCCTCCGAGATACCTCCAGGGATTTCTCCCCGAAATTCATCCATGAACTCCACCAGAAAATCCTAAAGTAATTTCACCCGAAACTCTTCCAGGAATTCCCCCAGGAGTTCCTCGAATGATTCCGCGAGAAATCCCACCAGGGAATCCTCCACGGAATCCCCTAGGAATTTCTCCAGGATTTTTCCTGAAATTTCTTCAGGAATTCCTCCAGGGATGTAATAATGAATGTCTTTAGAAATTCCTCCAGATATTCCTTCAGAAATTTCTCAAGAAGTTCCTTCAGACATTCCTCCATTAATTTTCACGAAGCCTCATATATTTCACCAGAAATTCCTCAAATAATTCCTCTGGTAAATACTCCAATAGTTCCTCCAGAGATTCCTCCTAAAATTTTCTTTTAGGAATGACTGCCAGAATTCCTACAATATTTCCTCTAGGGATTACTCTAAGAATTGATCCTCGCATTCCTCCAGATAATCCTATATGAATGTTTAACGGAACTCTTCCAGGCATTCCTCCTAGAATTCCTCGAAAAATTCCCCCATGGATTCCTCCAGGAAATTCTCGAGACATTTCTTCAGGAATTCCTCCGAGGATTCATCCATGAATTTCTTCAGAAATTCCGCAAAAAAAATCCTCCAGGAATTCTTTCAGAAATTTCTTAAGGAAGAGCGCCAGAAATTCTACCAGGAACTCCTCCAGGGATACCTCTAAAAAATCCTCTGGAAATTTTCACCAAAACTACAGGGATTACTCATTGCATTCCTCAAAGAATTCCTCCAGAACTTTTTCTAGGAGTTTCTCAAGGAGTTCCTGCAGGGATTCGTTGAAAAATTTCTTCAGAAATTCTTAAACAAAATAAATCCTGCAGAAATTCATCCAGAAATTCCTTCAGAAAATCCTCGAGGAGTTCCTTCAGAAATTTCTCCATGAAGCCTTATATATTTCTCCAGAATTTCCCCAAATAATTCCTCTAGTTATTACTCCAAAAATTTCTTCAGCATTTCCTCCAGGAATTCCTCCAGAATTACCCCCAGGAATTCCTTCAGAGATTCCTCATGAAATTTCTTATAGAAAAAATCATCTAGGAATGTCTGCCAGAATTTCTTCAATATTTCCTCCAGGGATTCTTCAAGGAATTGCTCTACTGATTCCTCCAGAAAATCCTAAAGGAATTTCTACCGGAATTCTTCTAGGATTTCCTCCTGGAATTTCTCGAGCAATTCATCCATGGATTCCTCCAGGAAATTCTACAGGAAATTCTCAAGGACTTCTTCAGGGATTCATTCCTTCAACGATTTATTCATGAATTTCTTCAAAAGTTCATCCAGAAATACCTCTAGGAATTTTTGTCAGAATTCCTCCAGACAATCTTAAAGGAATGTCTCCCGGAACCCTTCCAAGAATTCTTTCAGGGATACCTCCATGCATTCCACCAGAAATTTCTCAAGGCATTCATCCAGGGTTTTTTTTTCAGGAAATCCTTCACGGAATCCTCCACATAATCCTCAATCAATTTCTCCCTGAGCTCTTCTAGGAATACCTCCAGGAATACTTCCATGGAATCGTCATGAAATACCTCCAGGGATTGCTGCCGGAATTCCTACAGAAAATTCTCTAAGAATTTCTGCCAGAATATTGTCTCCAGGGATTCTTTCAGAAATTCCTCGACTAATTCCTCCAGAAAATCCTAAAAGAATTTTTCCCGGATCTTTTCCGGGAATTTCTCTAGGAATTCATCCAGAGATTTTTCCATGGATTCCTCCGAAATTTCTTCGGGAATTCATCCATGAGTTTCTTCAGAAATTGCTAAAAAAATCCTTTATTATTGCTCCAGGAAGCTTTAAATATTTGTCCAGAAATGCCTTAAAGAATTCATCCAGGAATTTCTCTAGTTATTCCTCTAAGAATTCATAAATGAATTCCTCTAAAAAAATCTGGAGGAATTTATCCAGAAATACTTCCCGGAATGCAAACATGGATTCTTCCAGAAATTTCTCCAGAGATTTCTGAAGAAAATCATCCAGGAATATCTCCAGGAATTCCTCCAGGAATGTTTCGCAAAAAATACCTCAAAGAATTCTTTCGGGAATTCCTCCAGGAATTTCTCCATTTATTCCTTCAAAAATTTCTTCAGTAATTCCATCTTGAATTTCTACAGAGATTCCTCCAGGAATTTCTGCAAGGATACCTTAAGGAATTCCTGCTCGGATTTTTCCAGAAAATCCTGAAGAAATTTCTCCCGGAACGCTTCCAGGGATTCCTCGAGATTTTTTTACAGGGATTTCTATAGAATTTTCTTTTCTGGAAATTTTCCAAGAATCTCTCCAGAAATTTCTCCTGGGACAACTATAAAAATTTCTCTAGTTTTTGCTCCAGAAAATCCTAAAAAATTTCTTCATGGATACCCCCAAGAATTCCTCTAGGTATTCCTCCAAGAGTATATCCACGGATTTCTCCAGAAAAAACTTTCCTCGAAAAATTTCTCCAGGGATCCCTCCATGGATTTCGCCAGGAATTCCATCAATGATTTTTTTTACAGATATTCCTCAAAAATCCCTCTAGGAAATCTTTCAGAAATTGCTCGAGGAGTTCCTTAAATCATTCCTCTTCCATGAACTCTTCCAGGAATTCCTCGAGAAATTTCTCCAGGGATTTCTACAGACATTTTTTCAGGATTTTTTCTGGAATTTTTGAAGGAATCTCTCCAGAAATTTCTCCTGGGACAACTATAAAAATTTCTCTATTAATTGCTCCAGAAAATCTTCATGGATTCCTCCAAGAATTCCTCTAGAATTTATCCATGAATTTCTCCAGAAAAAAACTTCTTCTGGAACTGTTCCAGGAATTGCTCGAAAAATTTCTTCAGGTATTCCTCCATGGATTTCGCCAGGAATTTCTCCAAGATTTTTTTCAGGAATTCCTCAAAAATCCCTCTAGGAATTCTTTTGCTCGAGGAGTTCGTTTAATCATTCCAGGAAGCCGTAAATATTTTTCCAGAATTTTTTCAAAGAATTCCTTCAGGAAATCCTCCAGAAATTCTTCCAGGAATTCCTACATTTTTTTTAGGAATTTCTCCAGAAAAACCTCTAGGGATTCTTCCAGCAGTTTCTCTAGTAATTCTCCAGGGATTCATCCTTGAATTCCTTTACGGATTCCTTCAGGATTTCAGCAGGGATTTCTCCAGGAATTTTCCAAAATTTTCCTCAATGAATGTCTCCAGGGATTCAGCCAAGTATTTCTCCTGAAAATCCTCCAAAAATTCTTCCAATAATTCTCGAAAAAATGGCTCCAGAAATTCCTCCAAGATTTATTTCACGGATTCTTCCAAAAATTCCTTCAGGAATGCCACTGATTCCTCATGAAATTGCTCCACAAATTCCTCCAGAGATTTCTCCAGTAATTTCTGCAAGGATTCGTCATTGTATTTCTCGAGTAATTCTTCCACAAATTCATGCAGAAATTTTTCCAAAAAATCCTTCAGGAATTCCTCCAGCAATTCCTCCTGGAATTCCCCCATGAATTATTTCATGGATTCCTTCTGTTACCCCTCCAGTGTTTCATCCTGTAATTCCTTCACGGATTCCTTCAGGAATTCCTCCAGGGATTGTATCAGGGATTTCTCATAGCTTCTTCCAGGAATTCTTCTAGAAACTCCTCCAAATGTTCCTCCACAAATTTCCTCAGGGATTTCTGCAGAAATTTCTCCGGACATTCTTCCAGAACTTCCTCCAGGAATTCTTACAAGGAAACCTACAGGCATTCTTCCAAGGATTCCTTCAGGAATGCCTTCAGAGATTCCTCCAGAAATTCTTCCAGGAATTCCTCCAGGGTTTCTTCCAGGAATGCCTCCAGAGTTTACTCCAGGAAATCCTCCAGGGGTTCGTCAATGACCCCTGCTGGAACTCTTCAAGAAATTTGTTCAGGAGTTTTTCGAAATATTTCTCCACAAATTCTTCTATGAATTCTTTCACAAATTCCTCTACGGATTCTCCCAGAAAATTCTTCAAGGATTCCTTTAGGAATGCTTTAAGGGAATTCCTTCAATAATTTTCCCAGCAATTCCTTTAGTAGTTCCTCCTGCAAATTGTGCAGGAATTTCTAGACTCCTCTTCCAGTTTTTGAGAGCTTCTTTCAAGAATTCTTTGAAGCACTTCTTTAGTAATGCCTTCAGGGATTCCTCCAGAAAGTCCTTCATGGATTCCCCCTGAAATTTCTCCAGGGATTTCTCCTAGAATGCCTCCACGGATTACTCCAGATATTTCTCGAGCTGGTAAAGTGATTCTCAAAATGATCTACGGAATGCTATTTTGATGCGCAAATCACAAAATGGTATATTAAATTCAATTGTGGATGATACAATGAACACCAAGAAGGTGTATAGAATTTTAAAAAGGTGTGTGATGTGAGTAAGGGAACGTCGAGATAATGCATGCGTGGCAAGTAATTGCAATTTGATTTATAGAATGCTAAGATAAAACATGAGATTTGGAGATGGCGTAAACATAAAAATGTTGGTGCTGCATAAAAATCAAATTGCGTGAGGCAATAAAGGTGTATGATGTCACCGTGGTGTATTGGATCTTCTGATAACACTGAGTTCATTACCATACCAATGCTAATGGAGCATGTCATTCAAAGATGGTGCTTGATGTCAGTATGATGCATTAGAGTTGACATCGTACAAGAAATGCTATTTCGATGTACGAAACTTCATACAATAATAATGGTGCAATAGATGCCTAGATGATATAGTGAACGCCACGATTACGCATCAAAAGCTTTAGTAATGCATGAAATTTAACGATGGTGCATTATTTCGCAATTAGACACATATTTGATTCAAAGATGGTGCGTGAGATGTTGCCTAGATGATTCTGTGAAAATCATAGTGGTGCATGATGTCTGTATGGTGCATTAGCTTCACCATGATTCTGTTATACTCGTCATGTTTCATAATAAGGTGCACTTGCAATTTATGCAAAGGTGCAGGAAACTCAATGGGGCACAGAAATCAACATGTTCCAGGTACGTGGAATACTATTTTGTATGCGAAATGCCAAAACGGTGCATCAAATTTAAATGTAAACCACATCATAATAGTGCATAACATACCAAGATGGTATAATGAATGCCAAAATGGTGCATGGAAGGCTTGGAAGAAGGCGTATGATGCTTGTGAGCTGCATTAGTTCAGGCCAAACATGTCTAAAGGTCCTATCTGCAGAAGAGAGGCTCTCTTTGGTTTCCCTCTCTTTCGTTAATATCTCAGCTGTTTATTTGTATTATGATTGTCTCCTTGCATTGAACGATGGTTAAAACAATCGCCTTTTGATTTCTACTGCAAAAATAGTTGAAAAGTATACCATTACATTGCAATAATTGAAAGAGAAACTGAACAAAGAGAGCCTCTCAAATGCAGATAGGACCTATTGAAATGTTTGGCCTGAGTTGTCACCGTTATTCAAAGATTATCAACATGTTGCATGGTTAGGTGCACGAATTGCAAAAATGGTGCTTGGAATTCATTGTGGTGCCATGGTTCACGTACATGGATTACAGTTTTGGAATATGAAATGCCAAAATGGTACATGTTATTCGAATATGGTGCTGACATCACTGATTAGTTAAAATATGGTGCGTGAGATTAGCCTAAAAATGATTCTGAGAACATCATGCTTGTGCATGAGATACTAAGAAATTGTATGTATCAGGGGTGCATTTGTTGCCACTATGATTCAGTGATTCTCAACACTGGGTGGTTAGATCCAAAATTAAAAATTGCAAAAATGATGCATAGAATTTAATGTGGTGCGGAAGTCAACATGGATCAGGTACATGGAATACAATTGGGTGTACGATATGGCAAAATCGAGCTTATGAAATTCAAATGTGAATTAAATGCTTAGATGACGCGTGAGATGGTGCTTAGATATTTATGTGATAATCATGGTGGTACATGGAATGCAAAGGAGCTACATGATGTCTGTATGGTGCATTAGTTTTACCATGGTTCAGTTATACTCAACAAATTCCATATGTAGGTGCACGAATTGCAAAAATGGTGCAGGAAACTCAATGCGGCACAGAAATCAACATAGTCCAGGTACAAGGAATGCTATTTTGTATGCGAAATGCCAAAATGGTACATCAAATTCACTTGTGCATAAGATGCCAAAAATATATAGTGAATGCGAAAATGGTGGTTGGAAAGCTTTGAAGAAGGTGCATGATACTAGATGATGCATTAGTTATCACCGTTTTTCAAAGCTTATGGTTAGGTGCACGAATTGCAAAAATGGTGCATAGCATACAAAAAATGTATTTTAAGTGATACTCACGGCTCAGTGATATGATAAACGCTGAAATGGTGCTTTAAGAGCTGTGATGGTGCATGAAATTTCATGCATATCAGTATGAGGTATTAGATACTTAATTGATAAAATTACATTTCATGCGAACATCATAATGCGTGGATACCTAGATCATTCTGTGGACATCATGATGGTGCATTGAAAGCTTTGAAGAGGGTGCATGATGTTAGTGTGCTGTATTAGTCGTCACTGTTATTCAGTGATAGTCGTTATTTTATATGGCTAGGTGCACGAATTCCAAAAATTGTGCTTAGAATTCATTGTGGTGCCGAAGTCACCATGGTTCACGTACATGTAATACAGTTTTGGAATACGAAATGCCAAAATGGTGCATGTTTTTCAAATGTGGTGCTGACATCACTGATTAGTTAGAATATGGTGCGTGAGTTTAGCCTAGATGATTCTGAGAACATCAAAGTTGTGCATGAGATACTAAGAAATTGTATGTGTCAATGGTGCACCATAGCTCAGTGATTCTCAACATTGCGTGGTAAGATCCAAGGTTCAAGAATTGCAAAAATGGTGCATAGATTTTTTTATAGAAGGGGGGGCAAGTGCCCCCCCTTGCCCCCCCCTGTGCACGCTAGTGAACATGTAACATATTGGCTATAAAACTTGATTATCAATAACCCTTCGTAATGGTTGATACGATTTTGAAAGTTTTCTAAAAAAAGTATATTAAAAATCACTTATTTTACAAGCATCATTATGACGAAATAATTCAGCTTAATGTTAAACAGGGTGTTAGGTTGGTAAGCGCAAACTTTTTAAGGGGTGGTAGAGGACCATAAATGATAAAAAAAATTCTAAGCATTTGGTCATATCTCAACCGTTACGTAGTTAATAAAATTTTTGACTATGTTTGCCTTAAACTGGCTATAACTTGTAAATAAACAAACTTATCACAGTTTTTTAACCTTCATTGGAAAGAATATTGACTAGGGTAATTCATGTATTTTGGACAGGCTGAGGACAACGTTGGATAAATCGTCCCCTATCTTCCTTAGAAAGAAATAAATTATTTTGCAAAGTTAAATCAAAATTGCAAGAAAACGATAAGAGTTAGACGTTTGGCGTCAAAGAATGAATTGTAGAGTGGAACAGGGGCCACAACTTTGTCAAAGAAAGAATTTTAATTTATTAAGCATGTTTCAAAGATAATTGACATAAACAAATTAATAACACTATTTTTAGCTATTTTGCTCTAGAAAACTTAGTTATTTACCTAAACCAACCGATTCAATGATGCCATTTGATAGAAAATTCAATAATCTTTCGAATAAGGGTAAAAAACTGCGATAAGTTTGACCATTTTAAAGTTATAGCCAGTTAAGGCAATGAAAGTCGAAAACATGGGGAGTTCAATAACTACGTAACGGTTGAGATTTGACCATATGCGTGGAACAATTTTTTTCACCATTTATGGTCCTCTATCAACCTTTGAAAAGTTTGCACTCATGAACCTAACAGCATGTATATGTATGAAGGGTTTTCCAAGACGCTCTGGAGAATTCTTAAAGCGCATTCTAATAATGTTGAACTTATAGCTTCTAGTCCGTACTATCAAAGATAGTTCTATTTTGAACATTATTTTCAGGTTAGTTTGGCTAGAAAGCCTAAGATGCCATTAACAGGAGGAAAATGACTAGATAATATAAGATTATATGGTTTATGTAATGTAAAACAATACAACATAACAAAAGAGAACCATTCCAAAACCATTTGATTGAATGTAAAGCCAGTAGTGAAATTGCAATGAAAAACAATATATTTACGGTACATTATATTGTTGGAAACCATTCATGTGAGTTCTACTAAATAGGGATACCCAGGCCCGTGCACAGAAGTGGCGCCAAGAGAGGAGTTCTTCCCAATTTCAGCAAAAGGCGGAGAGGCGCCTAGTGTATGAAGCGTCGGTAAGGGAGGGAGGGGTGTTAACTCCCTGTGGACGGGCTTGGAGTTACCTATTGATACCCTACAGTTCAATGTAACCTTCGAGCGATCGCGCTGTTGTATTTTGTACAACACATTGAAAAAATCTCGCTTTTTGTACTCAGCATCAGCGCGGTCACGGTGTGTCCGGTGGGAAACATTATTTAAAAAAAAAATCGGTATCGCTACATGATATATTTTATATGACATTGATTACACTTCCCACAATAGCATAATAGTCCCATCTGAATAAAAAATCTAGTAAACAGTAGTCAATTTCGCTATTATGGGCAGTAATCTGCCGTAATTCTGCAAAGTGACGTAAGCGACATTGTTAGTTTTGGCCCAATTTTTGGTTATTATGCATAAAACTCTTGCTCATTCTCTAAGTTTCTTTTTTTTCTGTATTAACGAGATTTTTAGCCCTAGGCTAGTTCATCTCGGAACCCACGCTTTACTTCCCTTCCGAAGGAAGAACTCACGTTTTGTGAGTTTGTCGGAAGTGGGATTCGATCCCAGGTCCTCTAAGTTTCTTGTCATAGATGATAGCTTACGACTAGATCCTGCATTCTAATACAGCAGGCATACCACAGTGTTATTTTTACACCAGATATTATACATAATATACCGAAAAATATCGACATTTTGAATGGCACTTACGTTACTTTGCAGAATTACGGCAGTAATGCTTAAAAAAGTGTAATAGTTTCAAGCAGGTGGAGATGATGAGTTCAAATATTAATTTACATAGGTACCGCGTCATGCTCTAAAACTCGTAATTATTATTATATCACCTTGTTCCTCCTTATAGCGTGCATTTGACAAAAAATTCAATTATTGAACGAATTTTTATTATTTTCTCTATTGAGCAATGCACGATATAAGCACAAACAAACAGACATAACACTCTACGATAGGGCTTGGTACATGCATTTAACAAAGAATTCAAATTTCGTTTGATTTCCGCGATCCTTTCACCAGAGGTGCTAATGTTCGATCGCTTTGATGTTTGCGAGTGTACACGTTGTTTATGATACAAACGAAACTTACAGGTGATATGTATAGTAGTGTGCGTGTTAGGCAAACGTCAAATTGCAATTCATCATGACCGACAGTGTCTGGCGCGGTTCTACCAATAGGTGGAAGCGTGTTCATGGAAAAGACAGCTAAAAATAAAGAATTTTCTCTAAGAGTTACGTCTTTTTGTCTGCGATATAAGGGAATGGCTGATGTGTTCCAAATACCATGAATTGGCTTAAACTGTAAACTGAATATGTTATTGATACTTTTACTCTATGAACAAGTTCTACAAATCTCTAGGCAACGTTTAACACACAAGTCTTTTTTTTTTATCATGCACCAATATATACGGGTCAACACACGATTTTAGGACCAATGCTATATTCAATCATTTTGTTAACCATGGCTTAAATATTAGGAATTCCAAAAAACATTGAAATGCGAAGATTAACCGTTTGAAAAATCAAGAAACATTGCCAATTTATTTGACAGAGCTGTTTTAAGTAAGGTGGTGGCGAGTTACGGAAGGTTCAATAATTACACTACCAATCATTCCGGCCACATTGAACTAGGTCCGGCTAGTTCAACACGACTTCGAATTCAAAACAAAATCGTTGAAGTGACTTTTCGAACATCGCACACATGTAGCTATGCCTCGACTGTAATGACGAGACAACTGAATCACGTGACCGGTGGGCAACATTAGGTTGTTATGGCTGCCGAACCCATCAAACTCGTTGTATGATAAACAAATATGTAATCCTTTTGCTGATTGGAGATGGTTTCGACGACTGCTGGGTTCCCGCGAAGGTCTCGAGCTATTTCGGCGTGCTCTACCGGGTCTCTCTTAACTGGCTCTGGAACATGGCTGTCCGGCATAGGCAATAGGGCAATCTTTGCGACGGGACGGAGGGTGACGACGCGTACCACTCCGTATTTACTGGGATGCACCTTAGTGATCTTCCCGAGTAGCCATTGGATCGGTGGTAGATTATCGTTCTTAATCACCCCTACGGCTCCTTGTTGGAGACTGGATTAGTCGAGGACGAGCATCTCGTAGAGTCTGCGCAGCTCGTTTGCTGCGCCCTTGAAAGCGGTGCCGTTATCGCTGTGGATTTCAATCATCCTTCCACGGCGAGCGACAAAACGGTGGAGGGAGGCCAAGAAGGCCTGGGTCTACAGGTCGGACACAAGCCCGATGTGGACAGCACGGGTTACGAAGCGTAGAAATATGGCGATGTACGCTTTCGTTGGAGCCCGGTTGCGCACCGATAACTTGATGCACACGGGATCATAATAGTCAATCCCACATACGGTGAACGGTTTGGTTGGAGTTACACGTGATGACGGCAAGTCGGCAATGTTCATCTGTACCAAAACTGGTTTGCTGCGGAAATCTACCCAAATCTTTTGAATGGGTCGTAACGCTCGCCCGTACTCCGTAATTTGTGGATAGCGCCTTATCAGTACCTATGAAATAAATTATAGTGGTTAGAACACCATCAGTCTGTCCCAGGTATTATAGAGATATGTTGGATCAAATCATGAATGACAACCGAAAACAAATTGGCAACACTGGCGCTCGGATCTCACTCGGTTGCCACACAAACACACCCATAAGGCCAAAACTACCCAACGAACCGAGCCGAACTCGACTTCGTCACTCGGGACGACTACAACAATGCCACGCAGCGGACATTTCTGCTACTAACAACACACCCCACAGAGCCCGTCGTTGAGGAGGTTTTTATGAATGAAAACCTCGGCCATAATGAATGGAGTAACGACAACGACGACGACGAAACGAGAAATCTAAATGTGGCCCCGGTTTCCTCTCGCTCGCTCGCTTACTTGACTACTTCGTCGCCACGTCGTCGTCGTCGTCGCCGCCGCTCGATCTCACTTCCCGTCGTTCAGTCGACGACGGTCGCAATGATCGTTTTCTTCTCGATCCCTAAGCGCGCTGCTGCTACACAGCCATATTTTTATTTTAATTCATTCGGCCTACCATTCAAACCGGGTTGTTGCTGCTGATGGTTGACTGTATGCTGCTGCTCTTTCATTCACTCGATCCTATCCTCAACCCACAGCCAGAAAGGAGCTTGCTTTTTGCGCGCGCACTGGTTTCTCTCCGTCTCTGTCCAACTCCTCGGCTTCAGTGCCAGAGTGCGTCCGTCCGCGCGCTGCCATTCTCCCGACCGCGCGCGCGAAGATCGTCTGTCTTACGACATCGGAGGGATCGCCCAACAGCGGAAAAATGCAGCCGAGGGATCAACCGCTGCAGCCAGAGCGCGCTGCTGCTGCTGCTGCTGGGCCGTATACGTAGTCGTCATCGGCGTCGCCGTCACCGTCGTCCGTGTGGTTTGTGTAGTGTTCTTTGATGGTTGCTTTTCCTATGCACAAGGCTGCTGCTGCTGCTGATGTTGTTGTTTTTGTTATTACTGCTGATGTAGTTGCTGTTGCAGCTCTTTACACTCGATAGTGCTCTGATCAGGCGTATGCTCATTACGTTACTGTTGTTATACAGGATTCTAGGATAAGTACTTTATTATGTAGGAAAACGGGTTGCGCTAGCCAAATAAAATAGATATTAGATAAGCGTAGAATAAAACCTATCTTGGAATACTGTTTTATATCGATTTGAGAATCGATTAGTAACGGTTTTATTAACCCTCGAGCAGTCGCGTCTTTAACTACCTGCAGTGACGCCGCGCTCACGCCACGCACCACATGCGTGCATTTTTCATGGTACGTGTACTTAGTACACGACGCGACCGCTCCCGGGTTAAATAGGAAACCAAATATTTAAAAATCTTCGATATGCTGAAGTGCTGAACAACTTCAATAAAAGATCTTATGTTATTGAATGAACCCGACGATGTATTTGAATTATATTATACATTTGTAAGGTTTCGATTACGCTTGATTGAAATTATTGAGTTGATGGGATCCAATCAGCCCTGAAAACCTTGCCTAACTTTAATCTATCACGTATCTATCACGTATGTGGCAACCGTAATCCTACCTAAGAGCACCTTTAACGGTGCGCTTCTATACCCCGTTTGGCAGCCCTCCATCATTGCAGCAAACTTTACCGGTCGCTGCTGGATGCGCTCGCAAAATAGTAGCGCTATGAGTGGGTGACCAAATATAGTAGCGGGACAGTTGCGCTGCTAAAAATTCTATGGGAATATGACAGCCCTCCCGATACGAATCAGGGTGACTAATTTGATTGCTACCGATGTGGAAAAGGGTGGTTAAGTCAAAATGGTAGCGCTGCGCGGGTTGCTCGAATAGTAGCCGCCGTTAATGTTGCTCTAATGCATCTGACAGGAGCCAACATCTATCGTGTATCCACAATGGAATCCTTTGTGGATACACAAATGTTTACATACAACATGTTGGATTCTTAAAGATGGCGTCCTAGCACCCTGGTGGTATCTATGCATGCCAAGCCAAGCCAATGTTGAAAGCTTCCAAACAGCAGGACATCGCAGCAGAGGCAGACCCAGAGGCTCATGGCGGCGCAGCCTCAATAACGAAATCAAGCAAGTCGACAGAAATTTGACCTGGCCACAGGTCAAGGCGATGGCTGGCAATCGCCCAGGATGGAAATCTTTCAATTCGGCCCTCTGCACCACCGTGGGTGCCCAGGACTGAAATTAAGTAAGTATGCATGCCAAGCCAAGGCATACATTTCCCATGAGAGGAGAACGTGCCTCTAGAGCCGACCTACTGAAGCCGGAGGCCTCCGCCAACCCCAGACCTTGTCAAGGACCTCAAACCGTACCGTACCACGGGTTCGGGTCCACCATAGTACTAAGTCTGCCTCTACAACAGCGACATATCAGGAAGTTTTCCTCGCGGTGTTTAGAAGAAGGGTCGAGTTCAACGACAGGGCACAGGTTACCGGTATGACCTACGTAGCCTATTTTCGAGCCCTGAGACCACCTTTTCATCGTGACTGATCTAGCCACCCCTCAATACCACGCGCTACCTCCTCTGTAGTTCCGAGTAGACGTGTGCGCCGCCGTCGCCGACGATTTTTTCACGCCGCCGCCGCCAGTTAAACTAACCCGGCGCGCCGCTGTTCATATTTTTCCACGCCGCCGAACAAAATTTCCCACGCCGATGAGAAAACGGCAAACTTTTTTTTCTCACCAACACTTTATAAACACATATTTAAACCTTGTAGCAATTTTTTAAACAGTTTCTATTGTTTTTTCTTCTGCATATTAGTTGTATTTTTCTGAAGTTCTTCTTGTATATCCTTTATAACATTTGTTTTTTTGTTATTTAGTCTAGTAATTTCTTACAGCAATGCTTTGAAGATCCTTACTTATTCTATTTTAAGTACTAAGCGAGTCTCTTTTGTAAACCATAACGAATTATAAACAAAACTCTTTGCGATGATCTGATAAGGTTCATAAACACATCCTCCTTCATATTTTATGTTTATTTCTTGGAAGATTTTCATGACAATTTACGAATGACACTCTTGAAGGCATATATTTCATGCAATCTTCAGAAATTCCTGTTGAGGACCTTCCAAAAAATTCACCATGAATTCTTCTAAAAAAAACTCCATGCTTATGAAACTCCCTCATGGATTATTTCAGAAATTTCTCCGGAGAATATTTCAGAAAACCATCCATGGATTCCTGACATTCTATCAGCGTTTTATTTTTAGAATATAAAAGGTCCAGAATTTCAAAAATTTCTCCAAGAATTCTTCAAAAAAAAAAAAAATCGAATGTCCCTTCTGAAATATTTTTAAGAGATGTTTTAAGTTTCTTCATAAACTTTCCACCTCCTGAAATGGCCCCATTGATTTATTAGAAATTCCATAAATAAGGTCATGCAAAAATGTCCATTTTCAAAATCCATCCTTTCTATGGCACACTCTCCGTATAGGACTCCTATGAAATTATCACACACTTCGGAACCCCTCGCTCTGCAAAGCGTGGCGTAACTTATGGACGTTCGTCCTTCAGAAATAACTCCAGGAATTATATTTACACAGTTATCCCAGGGCACAATGGTCCGAATCCACGTTTTAGCAGGAAAAAAAATTCGTATCTCTGTTTTCGTTAATTTTAGGCGTTTGTTGTCTACAGAGAAGTTGTTTGAATTTGTTTGCTGCATCTTTTGCAAAATTTTTTGATTAGGGTGTTCCGCGTCTTAAATCTGGAATAGAACTTTTTAATTTTAAGTCATACGCTATCGAGTTCTACAGCAAAGTTGTAGGCAATGCTATTTCGAGCAACTTTGCCGAATACGCCGTTTATCTAGCTCTTAATTTGAACATAGTAGGGTCTTCAGTTAGCCTAGTGGTTAAGGCTATGGATCGCCAATCCGGAGACGGCGGGTTCGATTCCCGTTCCGGTCGGGAAAATTTTCTCGACTCCCTGGGCATAGAGTATCATTGTACTTGCCTCACAATATACAAATTCATGCAATGGCAGGCAAAGAAAGCCCTTCAATTAATAACTGTGGAAGTGCTCAAAGAACACTAAGTTGAAGCGAGGCAGGCCAAGTCCCAGTTGGGACGTAGAGCCACAAAGAAAGAAAGAACGAAAGGTCAATTTTAAGTTTTGACTTAGGGTGAGCCACCCAAAAACGGTTTTTTCGCAATAACTTTTTTATTTGATTTTTTTCGAAGATGTGAGCTTCAGAGCATTTGAAGAGCAAGTAATGACGCATATTTGTTCTGAACATTGCTTGTTGCTAGGTCTTGTCATTCAAATGTTATGGGCAATTTTGACTTAAAAAACAAGTCAAAGCTTAAAATTGACCTATTATGTTAAAATTAAGAGCTAGATAAACGGCGTATTCGGCAAAGTTGCTCGAAATAGCATTGCCTACAACTTTGCTGAAGAACTCGATAGCGTATGACTTAAAATTCAAAAGTTCTATTCCAGATTTGCGTTAGGACGAGGACCACCCTAATCAAATTTTTTTGGAAAAGATGCAGCAAACAAATTCAAACAACTTCTCTGAAGACACCAAACGCCTAAAATTAACGAAAACAGAGATACGGATTGTTTTCCTGCTAAAACGTGGATTCGGACCATTGTGCAGGGTTCTTACAGGAATTACCCTATCGGATACTCCGAGAATTCTTTTATGGCTTCAGAAGTTCTTCCATTATTTTTTTTTCTAATTCCAGTAGATATTATTTAAGTGATTTCTGAAAAAAATCGTATAGTTCATGAGTTCCTTCGGGTATTCCTTCACGTATTTCACCAATGATACCATTAGGAATTTTTCTTTAGATTCTTTAGTAAATTTAGAAATATCTTTAGTAACAATTCCTAGATATTCCTTTGGTAATTTATATAAACCTTTATAGAAGTTGGAATATTTCACCAGACATTCTTTCATGGATTCCTTAAACTATGTTATTAAATTTTTTCGAGAATTCTTTCCGAACATCCTCCATGAATTTTGTTAAAAGATTTGTCTTAGCATTTTTCTAAATATTTATTAATAAATCCTTGTAGGAATTCTACCAAGGGTTTCTGAGGGAGAGTTTCTAGCTATTTCTTTAGCAACTCTTTTTAGAAATGTTTCAGAAAATTCCTCAGGATTCTTTCACATAATCTTCAGGAATTAGATAAACAATTTATTCAAAATTCCTCCAAGGATTCTTTCAGAAATTCCCCCATGGATTTAATCTAAAGCCTACTAAAGAATTTCATCTGAAATAACACGAGTCTTCGGTAGTTTAAAGATTTTTCATGAGTCAGTAAGCGATTACCTTTAACATTTTTCCATGATTTTCTTTCAAGGAATCCCTTGGAAAATATCGTCAGGGGTTACCGTAGAAATGCTTAGAAGGTTTCTCTTTGGAATGCCTCCTGCGGTTCTTTCAGAAATATACAGAAATATACTCCTGTGAAGATTCCTCCGGGAATTCTTAAAAATTAGATTAGATCAGGAGTTCTGAAACTTTTTCAACTTGCGACCCACTTTTTAATGTTTTGAATTTGGCGACTCACCAGCACGTATTTTCATAACATAGGAAAATTTCGATTTATTTTTGAATTAATACGGTATAATTAATACATCGTCCATGAAGTTGAAATCGATATTCACTCACAATTCTTTACATAAATGAGAGAGGACGCGTATATTATGGTAGCATGGAGGTCTCAAAATAGTTTGAAATATGAACGGCGGAAGCCCTCCCAGCTCAGCCCTTCCCACCTATGTTTTTTTATATGCGGTGCATGTGCAGGCACAGAGCAAGAGTGATTATGTAAAATGATGTCTTTGCATGTCCTGAGGTCCTGAGATGTGAAAATGGAGCAATTTGTGTACTTTGTGTACCTTGTTGTTCAGTGACGGCTTCTGCGTTAAATTATCAGTATAAGGTGTGTCGACATAAGGCAGGTATTTAAAACCAGTTGATTTTTGTATTGTTGAGAATGAATAGATTCTAAAATGCAGTGGATTTGGTTCGGTCTGGCTGAATATGATTTGGAAAAATAGCGATCAGCACCATCGAAAAATAATTGTATCCTCCAACATCCGTATTTCAAATAACGTGTTCAATTCTCCCACAGATTGTTACTATGAGTCAGTTGGAAGTTAGAAATTTGACGGCGATGAGCATAACTTGAAATGTTCTTCATCTGGACCAAAACTAAAACATTTCACTGATTCTATGGAATGGTTTACAGTTCACTCTGGTTGGATGCAATTTTATTTTTTGTATGTTCTGCTAAACAGAAATTTTGAATTTACTCCACGAAGAGGTGTCAGAATTACTGCATTTTTACATGGAAGGAGGATCATCAATTTCTTCATCCAATGGTAAAGGAAACTCAATTTTTCAAAAAATGGTCTTTGGTTCGGTTTAGCAGAACCCCGACCAGATATTAACAGAAGTATTTTATGAAATTACATAAAACATGTAGGAGGTATTATTCTAGGGTTATCTGAAAGAATTTCTATAGAAATGTTAAAAAAATCTTGATGAAATTTAATTTCATTAGAACAATTTCAGAAACAAGCGTTGAAGGAGCTCCTCGAAAAGTCCTTGGAGGAGCTCCTGAGATTCCCCACAAAAGTTCAGTTAATTGGACGCCGTGGTTTATTTCCCCAACAGGGTAAGAAAAAAATCTCCTGAAATGGCTTTGGAGGAATTTCTAGAAGAATTTTATGAGAATTTTTTGGAAAAAAATCAAGGAAAAAAATGCTGGATTAGTTTCTAATGAGATCGTTGAAGGCATTTAAAAAGAACATCCTTGAGAAATTTCTGAATTAAATCAAGAAGAAGTTTCTGGAGGAATCCTTGAAAACAATTCATCGGAAATTCTTGCAGAAATTGCAGAAAAAGGTATTAAAAGAATTCTTGAATAAATCCTCAAACGAATTGTTGAAGGATGATTTGGAACAAACCTTGGAAGGCATAATTCTGGATTCTTGAAATAATTTCTTGCATAATGTCTGCATGGTCAAGTTCCCTAGAAGAACTTGTGAAATTATAAAGGAATCGCAAGAAGAAATATCTTGGAAAACTGAAGTTGTCTGTGCAAGAATTCTAAAAAGAGATATTCTTGCGATATTCCTGGAGAAACGTCTAGAAATAAATCCTGAAGTGATTTCTAAGGGAACTCCTAAAAAAAATCTTTAGAAGGATTTTTTAAGGGTCGCCGGAAAAAAATCTGAAAGGATCCATGAATGAAAGTTTCTATACAGTATGCGGCAGGAAAAAAAGCGAAAGTGTTTTTCAACTTCAAACCTCGTTTTCGTCCATTTGACTTTAACCAATCTATGTTTCAACGTTCCATGATCTATAAGAGGCTAGTTTTTTAAAAAGTTTATTAAAAATTTTCCCATTTTGGTCGCTAACATTTACAGGACGGCGCTTGAAGCTGAAGACAATCAGAATTTTCAAACCGTAGAAAAGTACACAGGTCGCTAAATTTCGTATCTATTAAAACAGTTTTTTTTTATTTTCTCTACAATATCATCAAATATATGTACTTATTTTATCTAGTATGTGAAACTACATGGCTCTGGATCAGTGTGGTCTGGTTGTTCATCGAATTTAAGCTAATTTTGTTACTGTTATAGTCATTTTGATTAATGTCCATTGGGCACGCAGTTTATTGATACCCGCTTATTAGGCTTACATTATCACATGTTAAACATCAGATATGTTCATTTTTATTTTTCAGTGCTAGAATATATACATTGACTGATACACTGTCATGAAAAAATAGTCATATATATCCCATATTTAGCGTGTAATAGTGCCTTGAACTTTTCGCATTTTTTCCTGCCGCACCCTGTAAAACTCTAGAGAAGTTTGCGATCTCACCCGTGGAGGAATATCTGAGGATTTTCCAGGAAGCTCCCTGGAAGAACTTCCAGAACAATTTTCTGGAGAAATTCCTGAAGAAACGCATGCAAGAATCCTACGAGGAATTCCTGAAAAGAACCCTAATAGAACTAGAAAAAACCAGATTTTACCATGACAACAATGGTCTGAAATGAGTATTAGAAAAGAATATCCTAAGAAGAGACATGCGACATTGTGAATTTCTATCGAGAGGAATCCTTTATAAATTTCCTTGTAAACGTCCTCAAGGAATCTCTTTACATTTTATAGCATAATATTTGCAAGGATTATTTTAATTGAAATCTCCGATTTACATAAGTTTATACCTTCCACACAAAATAGATGAAAATTGTACTTAAGTACAAAGAACAAATTATTCTGTATTAACGTTTTTAAGCCTTTCACTAAAAAATAAGGTCACGCCGATTACGCCGCCGCCGCCGCCGCCGAATAGGGCGAAGGGCGTGGCGCCGACGTCGCCGCCGCCGCTGCATCGAATTACTATAAATGCCGCCGCCGGTGAAAACTGCTTCGGCGCACACGTCTATCCGAGGCGATATGGGTGATAGGCGATGAAATGGCGCTCCAGCAGAAAACAAATCCCAACACATCCTCTGGAGAAGATTGTCCGGAGTTGTGTCCCATTAAGGTAAACATGGTAAGACTTGCGGTTGTTTACCACCATCCAAGCATCAATTACGTGCGTTGCTGTTAGCAGGCCCGGCTTAAGGATTGTGGGGACCCGAGGCCAGAACATATGGCTACTCGGAGCGATGTGAAAAAAATCCTTGTTTTTTAACGGTACTTGAGCAATATGAAAAATTAAGTTAATGTGTTGCAACCAAAAAATGGTTTTTGTGGGTGCCCCTAAAATGTGGGAGCCCGAGGCTCTGCCATCTCCCCCTTAGAACCGGTCCTGGCTGTTAGTTCCACTTCGTCTATCGACTCGCCCTATACCATGAGGGTAATATCATCGGCAATGCCGACCAGCTTAACATCCGGTGGAAATTTTAGCATCCATACGCCATCATTCGCCGCGTTCCATAATAGGGTCTGGGACCATTTGGGCAGGAGCACCTATTTTGGGCACTTGCTGCTATAACTCAGTCAATTTAAAAGCGATTGACTTGAATTTTTGCACATGGCTAGACACTGTGCGTATCTGATCGTATCTCAAAAATCAAGTCAATCGGTTCAAAATTGACTGAGTTATAGCAGCAAGTGCCCAAAATAGGTGCTCCTGCCCAAATGGTCCCAGACCCTACCAAGCCGAGGATAGAGCCCTGAGGTACCTCCGCGGTGATGTTGTGGCTCTGTTCGCCTTCCTCGGTGTCATAGATTAGCACCCTATTCTGGAAATAGCTCTCGAGTATCCGGTATAAGCTAACCGGGACTCCTAGTTGTATGGCGCATTCTTAACGTCCAGCGTGACGACTGCGCAATAGCGGATTTTCGGTCGCTTCTTTTGGAGCACTATCACGGTCGTTTTGGTTGCAGTCCTAATAGCGTCCACCGTCGATCGACCGTTCCGGAAGCCGAACTGATTATCCGAGAGACCAGAGTCATCGAGTTTCTCGGTATAGACCATCAGCTTCGACAGAATGATCCGTCCCAACAGTTTCCCGGCGGTGTTCAGAACGCTCTGTCTTTGTTCAGTGTCACTTCGTTCCATTCTACCCTCATCGGTGCGAGCGCTTTTCATTCTCCTTCTAGCTCCATTTTTGGGTGGGGATCGCTTCAGGGTTGCGGCGTCACATGCAGGGCTAAGGGTTCCGACTAGATCATCGCTGGTGTTACCCTCCATAAGCAATCGCATGAATGCTGGCGTATTGAAACACGAGGTTAGCCATCCCCGATGACGGTCGATGACGATGACTCTGCACCGTTCCTACGGCAGGTGTTCTGTTGCCAACGTTCGGTTCATCCACGTTCAGTCTAGTCATAGCTTCGAGTTGAGCGCAGCCTCTCGAGTTAATCGTGCGGCAACCCCACTGAACCTCCCAGGCATTGAAGTCTCTATCGATGACCACGGGACTCAATCCCGCTAGTGCGTTTGCTAGCAAATCCAGCATTTTTTTCTTCCCCTGTTGGGGAAATTAAGCCACTGCGTCCAATAGGTTGAACTTTTGTGGCATAAAAATCCAGCATAGGCGATAACTTGTCTATTAGCCACCGGTTGAAGGGGATTGTTTGGTACCTTCATAACAACTGCAATAGTACACTCCGTTGATCTTCGTTATTACGAAGTCCTCTTGTGACGTGGAAATTATTTCCTCGACGGGTCAACGGGTGTCTGGGTGGTTTTTTGCCTTTGGCAATAGGACTAAGCTCTGCCGTTTCCAAACCTTTTGAGAAGACTCCCTCGTCCAGACATTTCTGCATAGCAGATATGAACATCTCGGTACCTCTGCAATGGCTACTTTCAAGGCCAGGATCGGAACTCCGTCCGGACCTACGCTAAAGGATATTGCAGTCTCCGCAAATGCAGTTTCTCATCGGTGACCTGCTCCTCATCGCCAACCCCAGTCCTCAGCGGTTTTATGAAAGTAAGCTCCGGTCATGACGGGTGAAGAGCCTCTCGATGATCCTCTTTAGCCTCTCTTGAGACCGCTTGGGCGGGAGTAATTACACCTCGTGCTTTTGTCGCCACTGCAATCCATCTTGCCCTTATCTCGATCTTGAGCGCGACTTTGGCAGCCGTGAGTGTAACCCGTCGTTCATCTCACTTATCATTAGTAAGATGCTGGCAGCATTCGTCGACAAATCCGTAGGCAGGCGTGGCGCAGGTTTACTATAGCTTGATTCTCCCATGCCTCCGCCCATTGCCTGCTGGTATTGTACTCGACAGTGCAGTTAACCACCAGGTGGTAGCGGTGAATGAATGCATCGTCTGCCCTCTAATTCAAACTATTTTCAAACGTTAGTAACGTTAATGATCGATTCCTCTCCGTTCCGGTTAAACGTAGAGGTGTGAGTAGTGTACTGACCCAGCTGGTTCATCAAGCGGTTTCCGTATTCCACGGTTTAGGTGTTGAAGTCGTCCATATATTGCCGCCTTTTGGACCATCTGGCAACCAAATCACCGTTTGCAACGAGTACGCGCACGCAGAAAAAAGCATGGTAAAATCCAAAATATTTCAGGTAAACTCAAATAAATTGTCAATTTGTTCTGGCAACTAAAACCAAACTGTTTGGAGCAAATCGAACGTCACATTTGAAGCAAATTCAATCCATTTTTGAAACAAACATGTATCTTCTGACAGGTTATGCAAGAAACAAATCTGGAGCTCGATTTGAATAGGTCATATGTGCTTTCGTCGATATAAAATTCGATCAGTTTATTTTAGTAATAGTAGCAATATGGATGATATTTCAGTGGCTTTTAATGATAAAAACAAAAGCCTGTTTTGTAAGGAATCGGTTGTATGTATTAATTTTGTTAAATTTCAACAGTTTCCGCTATAAGAAGCGAATCCAACTGATCGAGTATTATATCGACGAAAGCACATACGACCTATTCAAATCGAGCTCCAGAAATGTAAAATTTTTAGTTTTTTTGTGGCAGGTTGGCCCTACGGAAATATTTGTTTTCCAATTAAATTTACAAAATTATTTCCTTCTCTAGGAAAATCCACTTCCCGCGTGGCACTTTCAATGCCAACATCATGTAGATACCATACGCTCCCGAAATCAATGGGATTTCGTGGAAACTTTTGGTGATACTTGCATTTTTTGCAAGAGGAAATCTTGTTTGGTGATGCAGCTGGAACTTGAGAGTTTTGTTTATGTTCTCGACGGCGAAACGGAGGGCTCTTCAATGGATATTGTAGAAATCAATATGTAATCGAGTTTGTTTTAAAAATTAATATTTTAGTTTTAAATATTTTATCAGTTTACCGAATAAACATGAATATTTTTGTTTCAAACGAACGAAATTTGTCTCCGTGCGGTATAAATCCGCAATGATGGTAATATCCGTCCTCACACAGTAACTGCCGTACGTGTAGCAGTTGCCTGGCTGCGTTACAGTGGTTGTGGCTCACCAGTTAGGCCTGTTCTACGACTTAACTGACGCTTTTTTGAAGGTCGGGCATTTTGGGGCTTAAGTCGACTAACCCGAATGTTTCAGACTAAAACTTTTAGTACTTCACAACGAAACAAGAAGCAACCAGTTTTTCATTTAAATACGTGCCGTAAATATGGAATTACACCATTATGTATAATTAGGGGGATTAGGGGCATAATGGACACCCGGGGCGAAATGGACACCCCTGTTTTTGCAGAAACCGTTGACTTTTATGTAAAACTTTCAATGCATAAGTGTAAAGGAACTAGTCATTGTACTATTTTTCAAAAGTACCATTTATATTCCTTCAAAATAACCAAAATATCATTGAAATTGATGTATGTTTTTCATATGGTTGATTTCTTATAATTTCGAAGCAGCACCAAATAAGGTATTACGAGTGATTGAGTGTGTCCACCATACAAACAAGTGAATTGTTAGCTTATCTACATGTATACGTAGATTTAGCAATCGATGAAGTATTATATTTTTGATCAGAACACACTGAAAATAGCAATTTCAATGTTGTAGTCTATTCGGGGCGAAATGAACACTGGCAATTATGAATGGATGTAGATATGCGCGTTGCATACTGTTAGGCGTTTTCGAGAGTTTGAAAAAATTCAATCCGATTATTTTAGCCTAAACTTTATTTAATTAACTTTGAAGTTATCTAAACTCGTTCAAGATGGAGTATTATATCTGTGATTTTGATCTTCGTTGGCAAATTACTTAACTGGTCGATATTCTCAAAGATACAGCATAAAATGTGCAGGGGTGTCCATTATGCCCCGATGGGTGTCCATTTCGCCCCGTACCTTTCCTGCCAGCCCCAAAAAACAAACGGTTTTCAATTCATTATTTCTTCACAATAATGACATTCTACCAGCTGTAAATGATTGAAATACGTAGGAAACAAGTTAAAGTTGTAAACCAACTGATAATATGTTAAGTTTTTGTCTGTTATATAGGCCTAACATACTCATTTGCTTAGGGTGTCCATTATGCCCCTAATCCCCCTACCTGGCTAAAACTCGACCTCACTACTAGCTAGGAAAAGCCTTTAGAACCAACTTCACACTGCTAGCGCAATCGATCCCTCCGGGTCTCACTATTTTTCCTTCTTCCATTCGCGCTCTGCAGTTCTGTTGTCGCTCACAGCAGCGGAAGCGAATGCGTGGACACAAGCCGTTCGTTCGTTCGTTCGTTCGTTTGCTCGTTCCAGGCCAGTCCAGGCGTTCGAGTGTGGATCGGTCACCACACCACATCGAACGAAGATCGCACAGTAGGTATTGGAAGGGGCGGCATGAGATGCACGAGTCCATGTGAGGTGAGGAAGACTCATAGTATAGTGGGCTTGGGCTAGGGACAAGTACGCGAGAGAGCTTCGAGCAAATCGCGCGTTGGATGGAGCCAAGAACGTGTAGGCCGAGACAACCGGCGCGGGGCTAAGGCAGCTCACGACGACGACGACGGCTTACCGGAATGCAGGGTAGCTGGAGATCCGGAGGAACGCACGGTGGGGCTGAGGGGAAGCTAAAGTGGCCGCAGCAGCCGTAGCAGAAAAGCTGAATTGAATTGATTCGATTGAGAGTTGCTCGGCTCGGTCGTATTTTTTTCTCTTCCTCCCTGGAGGCAGCAGCTCTACGACCACGTATTCGACGACAACAACGATAACGATGAATTCGGGCAGCCAGGCCGGCAGTCGTCGTGGATTGCCAAGAAGAAGAAAAATGTGGAATAAATATGTTGACTATATTCAGACTGCACGATTCATAACTTGACTGCTTATACTTGCCTTTTTATTTTAGTTTTTTTTGCTTTCTAGGCGCGTTTCGTTCATTTAAAGAGGAGAACCGGAACGTGTCGTTTTTGGCGAGGAGAAACGAACCTCAAAACGGTTTCAGTATTTCTGAACTGTGACGCTGTGGATGGGTGGTATAGAGGAACTAATATTGATTAATTGGGAATGGTTGACAACTGCGGTATCTCACACGACGACACGTGTTGTCTGAGGCTGATTATGAAGAGTTCTTTAAATAAAGACATCTTTCTTAGGGATGGGGATGGGGGTGGTAGCTTAGCAGTCTATTTCCTAGCTGCCCAATATAAAACAGGAGCCGTGTTGGACTGTTGGACCGTTTTTTCCTCTTTTAAGCCATAAGGGGATCTGATTAACAGACACCCGAACAGGAAGGTTCGAGTAGTGTGGGGTTAAGGCCGTTTTGTACAACAAAAGTAAAAGCCAGGACTACTCTCTCCTCGACCCACTAAACAACATTCCTATGGTCGCCAAACCCTTCGTCTCTCCGGAACCACCAAGAAGGCATTGCTTCAGGTAGGGGCTAGTGCACATCGCACCCTCAAGGTTAGTTGCGTAGCCTAGCAGCAACGAACATCGATGACTCGCTCTGGAGAGTCCATCACGGTAACATGCTGGCGCTTAGCCAGTTTCCCGAGTGGTCCTCACAGAAGACGGACAGGGTCAACCCCACGCCCGCGCCCAACTGTTTTGCATCCATCAAGAACTGATGCCTACGTGCAACCAGATCTGACCTGCTGTAGGCAAGAGTATCACTATCCTTCAGGCCCTATCAGCTGCACCAGAAGGTTGCTGGCAGTAGGGTATCCATCCGAACCCCTTTTTCCAACCGCGGGTTCGGATCTAACCCAGTAGATCGACGCCAGGACAGCAACGCTACCACGACTTCCTCTTCGTGGCCACTTAATCGCTGTAAGGGTCGATTTCGACCGCAGGGCACCGGCATGATTTACGAAGCCGTCTCCGAACGCCTGGACCACCTCTTTTACCGCATCTGAACTAGCCATTCTCCGAGCCCACACGCCGCCTCCTCTGTAGTTCCAAGATGATGTGGATGATAGCCGTTAAAACGGCATTCCAGCCAAACTCATTTCTACACATCATCTGGAGTCTGGAGTTGTGCCCTCCCCGCTTGTGGCAAGCATGCGGTCTCGCATTGTGCGAAAACGCAGACACACGCACAAAACGTGTTCCGCCGTTTCCTCTAAACCAGCACAAACAGGCCTTTCGGGAGAACCCGCATCCCGAAACGGTGTAGATACTGTTGGAAGCAACCCACGCGCGCCACTATAGCTGTGGAGGTTCTTTTACAGGCGTAATCAACGTGGCTACCGAAGGTAAGCCTTTCGTCGATCATCACGCCCAAGTATTTGACGGAGCGTGTGAGAAGCCATGGCAGTCCTTGGCCTTGCTATCTCTCAACTGTAACCGATTGGTTTCAATCTTTAGATTTTTGTTGTGTATGAATATATGTATTGGTGTAAATTCACATTTTTAGAATACAAGAATACAGTAGACCCATCCTAGCGAGAGAGTGTACCGCTGCAAATATTTCAGGTGTCCGTGTGTTCAGAGTCGTGCAGGCCCGGATTAAGGAATGTGGGGGCCCGAGCGGATGTGGAGGCCCCTCGGAGAGATGACCAAAAATGTTTTTCGTTATTTTCTAACAGTACTTGAGTAATATGAAAATTAAAGCTAATGTTAGCAACCAAAAAAGGTTTTTGTGGGGGCCCCTAAAATGTGGGGGGCCGGGGCTCGGGCCCCCCGGCCCCCCTTAGATCCGGCCCTGCGTGTAATGCAGTGCTCATATAATAAACACGCCCCCCCCCCTTTGAGGGTCGGGAATTGGGATATTAGCCTGCCTCCGTTCAGGTAATTAGGTCCGGTGTTCACCTTTTGACCATCCTAACGGAAACGGTCACACACGGCGGCTCGGAAGTCAATATGGCTAAGGAACCGCCACCGTCCCATTCAGGACGATTCCCTCAGGCCGTTGGCCTTAATCGCAAAGGAGGGACCCTTCTCGGCACGGTCGTTCCGGTCTCGTCCTGGGCCGTGCCGATTTCGTCAGGGAATGGAGACGCCTGTATCACGAACACCACCCAGCAATGCCCGCTGGTCCCGACGGCCAAGTGCAGGAGCAGCCGTGTGGGCCAAAGCGACGAAGAAGCATCTACAGCAGCAGTAGTGAGTACCACAAATCTTAGTCCGTAATCTCGCTTACACGCCACACAATATTTGTTATACCCACACCCACACGCCACACTAGGATTTCTAATAAATTGTTTTAAAAATGTGAATATTCTTAGTTTTTCATACGTTGTCGCGTAGCCCCTCCGACTACCGAGTAGCATGCCGGCCCTGAGATCCAGCTCGAAGGGTCTCATGCTGCTAAGCTTGTTTCCGGGAGTAATTGAGAGCCACTGTGGCTGCGGAGCAGCCCAGTAAGTCTCTGTAGTTACACAACCAAGCCCAGCCTGAAATTGTTCAACTCAATTCCCACCATCAGTTACAGGGGCCTCTTCTTGGGAAGAGGGGAGTGGAGGGTCTGACCAAAGTCTACGCTGCAAACAAATTTAATTTTTTTATATTGACTAAAGTCCACGAGGGGGGGGGGGGTTTGTTGCTTCTTCCACGCAAGTTAAGCGGTCCGGAATGCAGAAAATATGTCTACAGTACTCCCCACGAATCCGTGTGACTTTAATTTGGACGACATGGTCTCCAAGGATAAGAAGCTTTTGGCCGACAGGTATTTGTTTTGTATGTCCGGTATCAATGCCATCAATACTTCAGGAGCGGATCGGACGATCTCGCTTCATATGCGGCAATGTTGAACAAACATTGTGATCCATTTTAATCTCCAATGAAGCTTTCAATCAATCATTTTAAGGCCTTACGATTCATCTGTGGACTTCAATTGCTGAGAGATGCAGTCATCTTTGATAGATGATTTCCATAACCGAAAGAACTGAGGGCACATTCGCTTTGGAGAACCAGTTGCGGTTGGTGGAAAGCAAGGAAACCCGATTTATCAACTCCATCGTTCAAAAGCAAAGAAAGCCTTGAAAAGGGTTCCCGGAACCCCGTACAGGAAGTGCCGTGATCTTTACTAAAATCATGACTACCTTTTCACCGACCACACATGAGTGAAGTGCAAACGCCAAGGTCCGTACCGTACCGATCAGGCAAAGGCCGGGGTGGCCTCTGCTGTACATAGTAGCCGAGACGCCAAGGCCACAAAGAAGAATACTATGCGAGTGACGAACCACAAACCTCAATGGGACCCGCAAATCCAAATCGGAAGGAACAATTGAAGTTATGTCGGAGTAGGCATGGGACATCATCGGAAGACCAACAGCATTCGTGAACGCAAACTGTACTAGTCTCAGCGACAAATCCGGAAATTTGTCCCGACTATACTGCCCATAATCGCATAAGGGCTCATTCAAATATTACGTAACGCCTAGGGGGGGGAGGGAGGTAGTCTAGTGCTGTGTTACGCTTCATACAAAATATCAAAATTTCCCATGCAAAAGTTGTTACATGGTCCAAAATAGTCAAATTTCGCGTTACGTAATATTTGAACGAGCCCCAAGTGACGTAAGCGCCACTGTAGTTTTACACACTTTCAAAATTTTAACAATGAATAATGGAAACTTTAAGATTTTTTTTTCACTTAGACATCTAGCTAGTGATTAGATCTTGTGCTCTATCAAATAAATCTGGTCACAATTATGCACAATGAAAAAAAAAGACACGGACACCGTCTTCAGCCAGAGGCTGTACAGACTGAACGAAACTTAACACTAGACAACGGACACGACATATATTACGAGCACCAGTGGATACGAGGAAGAAACATTTCTTGAGAAAAGTTTCATCACTCGGAGCGGGAATCGAATCCTCACCCCTTGGCATGGTACGGTTATACGCTTGGTGACGCTAACCGCACGGCCACGAGGCTCCACAATGAATAGATATGAGCTTGTGAATGCTGACATTGTCAATAGTGGTTACGTCGACTATGCGATCATGGGCAGTATATCGACGATGCATCCGCTGACAATTGTATTCACTATTTCGATTGTATTGCCTCAGAATCAAATCTGACGGGAGAGTCAGCTTGAACGTGGTGAAAGCAAGGGGTTGGTCATTCAGCACACTTCATTTGTGCCGTGATTTTTGAGCGTGTGCCAATATGTGCTTAAACTGTGCCGGTTGTTTTTCAGTATGTGCCGGAGGTGTGCCGAAGTGTGCCGGAGGTGTGCCGAATGTGCCCAGTGGAATATTTTCTTTAAATGTTCACTCTTAAAAAATTAGAAATTTACACGTGACGTAAACCATCAACGTACGTAAACATTTCATGACTGAATGGCAAATTTGACTCAACTTTACATCCATCATGTAAGTTCGAGTTGGTTGCACAAGATGTCAACAAACTCATCTGACCAGGTAGGTAGAAACAGTTTCACATTTATCATTCATCTCACAACTTGCTGATATGGCCGAGAGGTAAAGACTGTGCCTCTCAATCAGCGGACCAGTGTTCGAATCCAGTTCAATATTTTACATTCATATGTTTTATCTGTCGATTCGGCTCTAGCGATTGCTAGCTCGACTTTATTTGTGATAAAAGATGTAAATTCGCGTCAAACGGGCCGCTCCTTTTATGTGCATCCAAATGAACTTAAATTTACACGATTTTTTCTAAGAGTGTTTAAATGTTTTTAATCCTGTCTATTTTTGGCGAATGTTATTAGTCTAGTCGGTGTTTACCGACAAAATTCCACCCAAAACACTTGTCTAGAATCTGTATGAAGGGATTTTTGCAATCGTAAGTATGTTGACAGTTTGATTCCATACCGAAAAGTTGGATTTCTATGTTGTGCCGGCATGTGTGCCGAGATGTGCCGGGCACAATGTGCCGAGTGACCAGCCCCCCTTGGGTGAAAGACTTCTCGCACTCTACCGCACAAGTGAACTGTCCGCTTCGAGGAGCTTATCTAGCGGATTGCGAAGCTTGCGCATACTCGGAATGAATTTGCCCGGACTTTGCTTGTCGAAGAGATGTACGACGTTCTTCTTCTTCTTCTTCTTCTTCTTCTTTATGGCACGACGTTCGCATTGGAACTTGGCCTGCCTCTCTTCATCTTAGTGTTCTTAGAGCACTTCCACAGTTTATTCATTGAAGGGCTTTCTTTGCCTGCCATTGCATGAATTTGTACATTGTGTGGCAAGTACAATGAATCACTATGCCCAGGGAGTCGAGAAAATTTTCCCGACCGGAACGGGAATCGAACCCGCCGTCTCCGGATTGGCGATCCATAGCCTTAACCACTAGGCTAACTGAAGACCCAGAGGTTCGACGTATGTGATCTGTTTCTAGTCGTTTAGCCGTCTGTTTCTCGTCCTGATTCAAGGCTACGCTGGTAATCTGCTTCGTCTGTGCTGCCGTCCAGAACATAATCAAAATAGCCCAGCGTGCATCGTGTTCACGAGCTGCTGAAATGCTCCGGGTGACTTTACTCCTGGCGGGAGTCGATTATACCGTTAGAGACCTCAGTGATTGTTGATGATGAGCATCTTCCGGGAGTTTTCGCTCACTTCTACATGTACGAACTACAAGACTCTAGATTTTGGCCCTGGTATTGCTCGGTTCTGAAAGAGGACCGGCTTACGTCGCATGATGACTGGTCTAAGCCAAGGCCGCCTGTTGAGGTGTATCCAAAACCTCTTTTGGCCCAGGACTCTGAGCGTTACGCGTGAGGAGGTTTTCGAAGCGCGGTGAACCCAAATAACTTAATTACGGTGAAAGTGAGTGCTTTTAATCGAAACTTACAGAAAAGGTGATAGTCGACGATTCGCTTTGTGCTGAAGTGTGCAGGCTACTCGGTAGAGAAGGACGCTGGTTGGATGTGATGCACAACTGTGCTTCGACCGTCGGTCCGGCGGTCGGGCGATGATGCAGGGTCGATGCTCGGAGGTCTGAGGGTCCGCCGGGGAGCCTTGAGAACCGTGGGAGGTGGGCGATTTCGGGCGTCTCATAACCCGTTCTACCGACCGATTTGACTTTGGCCGAAGGAACAGAGATGGTGTATGCCGAGTGGCAGGATGGCTTGGCCTTTCGGTGTCGGGTTTGGTGCCATGTGAACGGTCACCGACAGAGACGTCTGGTTTGGCTTTGATCGAGGAAGCCGAGATGGCGGCGGACATAGCTGGCAGAGAATGGAGCCAATGTTCTAAATTTCATAAATAATTGACATCGGGATGGAGCGTAGTGACTAGTTTTGCCGAATCGTCCGTTTGGGCTTTCGATATCAGCAAAGCAAAGCAAGCAAAGCAAAGATAACCGTACACATCGTAGTTGCTACTCCGTGATTGACCAGAGCAATCGAAGTTGCACAGAGAGCCAATGAATGTGAAAGCTTGGGACTTCAGAGTTCAGAGTTCGAGAGTTCAGCTATTTAAAGTCAATAACGGCGCTGGCCACGTCCTTACGGTCATCAGGAAAGGGAAGGAATGTTAGTTCGACAACCGTTGCTACTAGAAACCGTGGAATCCACAGCATCCCCACAGTTGTCACGGGAAGGAATGGTGGTTAGTAGGGTAGGGTAAGGTGTGGATCTAGGAGCCACCTCTGTTAGGTGATATGATCCACTAGTTATATGGAAATACACGTCGCGGTCTTCATCACGATTATGATTTATTTGATCACGATGACCACTGATCCCGGATTTCGTGCTCGCGTTTCCATCGCCCTACCGTGGAAACCGACTGATCTACGATTATTGTAGCGCGATTCTGATCCCGGATTTTTCACTCGCACTTCCATTGCCCTATCGAGAAAACCGACTGACCAACGAATATTGTAGCGCGATTCTGAACCCGGATTTTTCACTCGCACTTCCATCACTCTTACCTGAAAATTGTCAGCCATTCGAAAATTCTCAAGCTAATCTGATTCCGCATTCCACACTCGCGCTTGCATGGCTCTACCGAGAAAACCGACTGACCAACGAATCCGTCCGTTTGGGCCTTCGATATCTGACACGAACACGTTCACGATAATTAGCTGACGATTTATTTTCGATCGAGATGGCGGATGAAGGTGGTAGCTGGATGGATGGACTCCCGGTGAAAACTGCCGAGACGACACAAAACTTTGCTGTACCCGGGCGTTGTCCCTTCCGATCGACGATGCAGACAGCACGTCTGAGCAGATTCGAGTACTTCTGGCCACGTTGAGCGTCTGAAAGTTTCGCCCAAGGGTTGATTTGGATAGGGTTCTGGGCCATACGGGTACTCCTCGAAGGAAAAACAACCTTTGACCTTATATGTTCATATTGGTATATTGTTGCGAGTTCATTACAGAGAGGTTTTTTATCTGTATTAACGAGATTTTTAGCCCTAGGCTAGTTCATCTCGGGACCCACGCTTTACTTCCCTTCCGAAGGAAGAACTCACACTTTGCGAGTTTGTCGGGAGTGGGATTCGATCCCAGGTCCTCGGCGTGATAGTCAAGTGTTCTAACTATCACACCAGGTCCGCTCCACGGGTTTACAAGAAGAGATTTAATTATTATATTTTATTTATTTGCTCAACATCACATTTAAGACAAGACATAATCAACAATAGTACACCACAAATACAACGCGCTCAATGCTCGCCAGTGCTCCACCTGGTCCACCCATCGAGCTCTCTGCGCTTCACGCCTGCTTGTGCCAACCGGATCAATAGCGAACACCAATTTTGTAGGGTTGTCATCTGGCATTCTTGCAATACGCCCTTTCTCCTTCTGGATGCTGGGTAGCACCGTAACGTGCAGTGAGCTCTTTGTTAAATGTTCTATTGCACACCACCGAAGATCATCCTTAGCAAGCATCGCTCGAAAACTCCGAGTGCTTGCAGGTTCTCCTCGAGCATGGTCCATGTCTCGTGCCCGTAGAGAACCATCGGTCTTATTAGCGTTTTGCACATGGTGCATTTGGTGCGTGGGTGAATCTTTTTAGGCCGCAGCTTCTTTTGGAGCCCGTAGTAGGCACGACATCCGCTGATGATGCGCCTTAGAATTTCACGACTCAAGTTGTTGTCAGCCGTCAATACGGATCCGAGGTAGACATATTCCTCCACCATCTCGAAGGTATCTCCTACCAGCATGTACTTTGTTTTCGAGGCATTCACCACCAATCCGACCTTTGGTGCTTCGCGTTTCAGGCGGGTGTTCAGTTCTGCCACCATTCCAAATTTTCTGATGATAATGTCCATTATAGATAGTAGAGTAAACTTTAGAGTAGAGTTTACTCTACTATCTATAATGTCCATGACGTTCGCAAAGCATAAAAATTGACCGAGTTTTGTGAAAATCGTTCCCCGGCTGATGAGCCCAGCTCGTCGCATAACACCTTCCAGAGCAATGTTGCAGAGTAGGCATGAGAGTCCGTCACCTTTTGTCGCAGTGCCAGCCAAGATTCGAATGAACTGGATAGTTCACCCGAAACCCTTACGCAGTTTGGCACACCATCCATCGTTGCTTTCTTGTCAGCTTCCCAGGAAATCCATTTTCATCCATGATTCTGGAGGATTTGCCGTACGGTGAACATCTGGTCCGATGTCGATCGGCCGTCGATGAAGCCGGCTTAATAACTTCCCACGAACTTATTTGTTTCTGGTGACAGATGACGGAAGATGATCAGAGCATTTTGTAGGCAGCATTCAAAATGGTGATCGCTCTGAAGTTCTCACATTCCAAATGGTCGTCTTTCTTGTGAATGGGGCATATTGCCCTTTCCTTCCACTCCTCCGGTAGCTATCCGGTTTCCAAGATCCTGACTATCAACCGGTGCAGACAGGTGGAAAACTTTTCTGGGCCCATCTTGATTAGTTCAGCTGCGATACCGTCCTTACCAGCTACTTTGATGGGTTTGAGCTGATGAATGGCATCCTTAACTTCCCTCAGCGTGGGAGTTGGTTCATTTCCGTCCTCCGCTGCATTGGCGTCGTTGTTTCCTCCGTTGCCGTGGTCTCCTGTGCCTACGTTCTCCACGCCGTTCAGGTGCTACCTTCACCTTTCGATCACCTCACTCACGTGCGTCCGTCAAGAGGTCTCTGTCCTTATCCCTGCATGTTTCGGCTCACAGTATGAAGCCGTTGCTGGAGGCGTTGAGCTTCTGATAGAACTTCCGTGTTTCTTGTAACGGCACAGCAGTTCCATTTCTTCACACTCCGCTTTTTTCAGGCGGTGCTTTTTCTTCCGAAAAAGGCGGGTCTGCTGTTGCTGCTTCTGTTTGTAACGTTCCACGTTCTATCGGGTCCCTTGCTGCAGCATTACCGCCCGCGCTGTGTCCGTCTCCTACAAAATCGTTCTGCACTCCGTTCCACGTACCCGATGGTGCTCTCGGCTGCGTCGATGATGGCTGCTTTCACTGTACTCCAGCAGTCCTCTAGAGGAACCTCATCAAGCTCGCCCTCGTCTGGCAACGCGGCCTCCAGATTCTGTGCGTATGTTGAGGCTACATCCTGTTGTTTTAGTCGCTCTAGGTTGTACCGTGGCGATCGGCGGTACCGTATATTGTTGATGACGGAGAGTTTTGGGCGCAGTTTGGCCATCACTAAGTAGTGGTCGAAGTCGATGTTGGCGCTACGATAGGTCCTGACGTCGATAATTAAATATATTTCTGTTATACGTATTATATTTTTATATTTCTGTTTTCTAAATTCATACAGGCTATATTTCTGTAGCTTTGATCATAACTTGAAAAGTTTACTCTTGCATGATTCGTTCGGTAAATAAATGACATCAATATAATCAGTTCTAACTCAGCGTATGTCTACGCTTCGAGTCCATGTACTTCTTCCGAGCGGTTTCTGCTTGTTGTTGTCATTCATCACTAGAGACACCACGGCATTCCTTCCGAATACAATGAATCCCATTTTACTCCGCATCAATCCTTTCCCACATAAGCTGAGCCGGGCACTGACCACTGAGCCTTCCGATCCGAGCCGACTGACCAACCGCGACCACGGACTGATAGTTGCGTCCTACCCGAGTCACAGAGCCACAATCGCTTTTATAACAGCTTCACTTAGCATGATTACTTTCCGATAACGGGCAGCCGCATTTACGAGCATCGTGGTTCGAATACACACAGCGCACTCACTCCATGTCTCGGGGCATACTAGAGAGTAACGTAAATAAATAAATAACAGAAATGATAACGTGTGTATTCCATGTGCTTCAGTCGGAGGAATGGGCGAACATATGCGGACTTGCCACCGCGCCGGTCCCTGATGGATCCTTAGTCTGCGGGACTGAAGTGAATTTGCGAAATGACACTTTCGCTGTCTTCAAAACTATCGAGTCAAACTGCACTTTCGAAGTTTTGACGTAGAAATTTACGTAAAACATTTATCGCGCCCGCCAATCGTTTTAATATTCCATTAAATATATTTTCAGAACCGATAGACCGATGGAAAAATCCTTACACCAATTCCTAACACCAATTTATAAACACCGTCCACCCCCGTTGGTTTGACAGTATCGAATCTGAATACTTTTTCATTTGACCCCCGCTAATCTGCACGTCGTTGAAACTAAAAATGGTTCAAGCGTCATTCTACCCATGGAACGGAGTGAAATGGAACGCAGAATAAAAAAAAAACAGCATTGTGTTTATTTTATTTATGGCCACAGGGTTAAGTTCAATTCAAATTAAAAATTCACCCGTTGGTTTGCATAAGGTGTCGTTCAAACCAACGGAGGTAGACGGTATTGTCTGTCTATCTATGTAAGCAGGATTGTCCGCAATGAGTAGGTACCTAAACGAAAATTCTGCTCTTTTGATCAACACCACTGAAATCATAGTTTTTTTTTCTTTTTTAAATAATCTTTTATCTTAACTGATAGAAGGATGTTGAAATATCCTAAATGTCATTTCGAACTCTCAAAAAACTCACGACAGCGTTGCACAAAACGTTTAAAGTGAAATTTACTTAAGTAAATTCACCCGAGTCCCAAATATATTTATTTAGGGAAAACAAGTTGATTTTTTGAAATATGTACACACCCTATTCCTTTAAACATCCCATTCCCAGATTTTTTACTTAAAAATGATTGTTGTGACTATCGTTAGCGCTTATGATTAGCAGGGGACCTCAAACATGTCTGAATACCATCGTTACTTTATCTTTACGTCTTTTGAGGAAATCCTTCAGGTTCATTCGCATATGTCGACCCAGTCAGTGGCTGGAAATATGCTAAACAAAAAATTGATGGCTGCCTATTAATCACCCATTCCCCAAGTGCCTTAATCGGGACGAACAGTGAAACGCCATATCGGGGTGCCATTAAATGTCTTAATCGCTTGCTATTTTTTCCCCCGATCGTCTGGGTGCAGGTCCAAAACACGGGGTCCGGAACTTGAACTTGGTTTTGCATACTACATTGTTGCAGGATGAGATACAGTTATTACGTGCGACGTATTTTTATTGCTGTATAACGTGTGGTCCATAAAAATACTGATTTTTTGAATTCATATTTTGAATTAGTTTAACGATCTGCAACTTAACGTGACGGTGACAAACACTAGACTAGACTAGACTAGACTAGACTAGACTAGACTAGACTAGACTAGACTAGACTAGACTAGACTAGACTAGACTAGACTAGACTAGACTAGACTAGACTAGACTAGACTAGACTAGACTAGACTAGACTAGACTAGACTAGACTAGACTAGACTAGACTAGACTAGACTAGACTAGACTAGACTAGACTAGACTAGACTAGACTAGACTAGACTAGACTAGACTAGACTAGACTAGACTAGACTAGACTAGACTAGACTAGACTAGACTAGACTAGACTAGACTAGACTAGACTAGACTAGACTAGACTAGACTAGACTAGACTAGACTAGACTAGACTAGACTAGACTAGACTAGACTAGACTAGACTAGACTAGACTAGACTAGACTAGACTAGACTAGACTAGACTAGACTAGACTAGACTAGACTAGACTAGACTAGACTAGACTAGACTAGACTAGACTAGACTAGACTAGACTAGACTAGACTAGACTAGACTAGACTAGACTAGACTAGACTAGACTAGACTAGACTAGACTAGACTAGACTAGACTAGACTAGACTAGACTAGACTAGACTAGACTAGACTAGACTAGACTAGACTAGACTAGACTAGACTAGACTAGACTAGACTAGACTAGACTAGACTAGACTAGACTAGACTAGACTAGACTAGACTAGACTAGACTAGACTAGACTAGACTAGACTAGACTAGACTAGACTAGACTAGACTAGACTAGACTAGACTAGACTAGACTAGACTAGACTAGACTAGACTAGACTAGACTAGACTAGACTAGACTAGACTAGACTAGACTAGACTAGACTAGACTAGACTAGACTAGACTAGACTAGACTAGACTAGACTAGACTAGACTAGACTAGACTAGACTAGACTAGACTAGACTAGACTAGACTAGACTAGACTAGACTAGACTAGACTAGACTAGACTAGACTAGACTAGACTAGACTAGACTAGACTAGACTAGACTAGACTAGACTAGACTAGACTAGACTAGACTAGACTAGACTAGACTAGACTAGACTAGACTAGACTAGACTAGACTAGACTAGACTAGACTAGACTAGACTAGACTAGACTAGACTAGACTAGACTAGACTAGACTAGACTAGACTAGACTAGACTAGACTAGACTAGACTAGACTAGACTAGACTAGACTAGACTAGACTAGACTAGACTAGACTAGACTAGACTAGACTAGACTAGACTAGACTAGACTAGACTAGACTAGACTAGACTAGACTAGACTAGACTAGACTAGACTAGACTAGACTAGACTAGACTAGACTAGACTAGACTAGACTAGACTAGACTAGACTAGACTAGACTAGACTAGACTAGACTAGACTAGACTAGACTAGAACAGAAATTTTTCCAGGAATTCCTCCGGAAATTGCCCCAGAAATTCCTTCAGGAATTTCTTCAGGAAAACTTCCGTTTTTTTTAATCTATTGAGAATTTCTCCAGGACGTCTTCCGTGACTTTTTTCTTCAGAAAACCCTTTGAGAATTTCTCCAGGATTTCCTCTGGCAATTGCTCCAGGAATTCCTCCTTTGTTTTCTCCAGGAATTCCACCGGGAATTTCTCTGGGAATTCTTCCGGGAACGTCTCTAGAAATTTTCCCTGGCATTTCTCCAGAAATTCCACTAGGAATTTCTTCAGGAAATCCTTCCAATTTTTTTCCTGGAGTTCCCTTAGGATTTTCTTTACGACTCCCTCCAGGAATTTCTCTGGGAATTCTTCAATAACTCCCATCAGGCAATTCCTCCAGTGATTCCTTCAGTTTTTTCCAGGATTATTTCCTGGAATCCTTTCGGGCATTTCTCCAGGAACTCTCCCGGGGATTCCTCCATGAATTCTCTCGGGGGATTCCTCTAGAGATTCTTCCAGGAATTTCCTTCGGGAAATCCCCCTGAAAGAAGAATTCCCTGAAGAGTTTTCTAGATGAATTGCTGAAGAAATTACCGGCGGAATTCCTAGAGAAATTTCCTGAGGAATTCCTGGAGGAAATCCAAGAGGGATTCTCAGAAGAATACTTGGAAAAATTCCCAAAGGATTTCCTGTGAAAATCCAGAAGATTTCATTTAAAAATTCCCGGAAGTATTCTAGAAGAGTCCCCGGAGAAATTCCTGAAAGAATTCCTGGAGGATTTTCTGGAACATTTCCAGAAGAAATTCCCAAAACAATTCCTGAAGAAATTCCCGGAGGAATTACAGGATGACTTCCCGGAGGTATTCGTAAAAAAAAGTCCTAGAGGGATTCCGGGAGAAATTCTCAGAGGGTTTTGTGAGAAAAAAAAAAATCTCGGAGGACTTTCTGAAGAGATTCCTGGAGAAATTCCCAGAGGATTTTCCTATAGAACATCCCGGAGGAATTCCTGAGGAAATTCCCGGAGGAGTTCATGGAGGAATTCCCGGAGGAATTCCTGGAAAAAATCCCAGAAGAATTCCTGCAGAAATTGCCGACTCCTGATGGGAGTCCTAGAGGAAATCCTGGGGAAATTGCCGGAGGAATCCCCGGAGGAATTCCTGGAGGATTTAATAGAGGATTTCCGAAGTAACTTCTGGAGGATGTCCTAGAGGAATTCCCGGAAGATTTCCTGAAGAAATTGATGGAGGAAGTTCTTGAGGAATTCCCAGTGGAATTCTTGGATAAATTCCTGGAGGAATTCCCGGAGAAATTCCTGGAAAAATTCCCGGATGATTTCCTTGAGAAATTCCCGGAGACATTCCCGGAAGAAAAAACGGAGCAAAAGAAGCAATATTGTAGGGTGACAAAACTTGTCTGCAGGGGGTCAAAGACGGTGTTAGAGTATTGCCTCTTGTACCACCGTACTCGACTCTACTATCCTACCAAATGGCTCTTAGCTTTCTGAACAACTATGCTAGAAATAGAATATTTCTTATTCATTAGGGTGTTCATACAAGTATTTTCCTAATACTAGACGGAAATTGTTTGAATGTTTTGATTGTTGGTGTCCCCTAGCGTCACCAATCCCGGATAGATCTCAACCTGCCGAACAATTTTACAGAAAACGCCATTCCTTTAGATTATTACAGTAACGTGTTAAAATATTATACACAATCTGCCACCTAGCGAATAGATCACGAATCAAAGACTCAACTATCAGACAGTTTTTAGCTTGCTGAAGAACTTTGTTGAAGACGGCATCATTCTATCTTATCAGGATTCTGAAATATAGAAGTTTGAACATTTTTTACCCTGGCGCCACCTAGCGAACGATTCTTGAACCAAAAACGCCATTGCCAGATAAATCTTAGCCTGCTGAACAATTTTGCTGAAAACGGCATGCTTGTACCTCATTGGGGTATCGAGATATACGTGTTTGAATTTTTCAGACACAAGGTGGCACCTAGCGGATAGATCCCAAACGAAAGACTTTACTATCAGATAGTTCTGAGCTTGCTGAAGAATTTTTCCGAAGGCAGAATCATTCTATTTTATCAGGTTTCTGAGCTATGCGGGTTTGAACATTTTTGACACTGGCCCCGCCTAGCGGTCAAATCGCGAACCAAAGTCACCGTTGCCAGTTAGTTCTTAACCTGCTGAATAAATTCGCCGAAGACACTATACTTCTACATCATCGGTATCTTGAGATATACGTTGAGCAAAGTATGTGGCCAATTTTGGTACCCCAAGACAATCCGGAATAACTGCGGAACCATGTGCATCAGGCACCCATGTCCCCGGCGTCATAAATTAGAAGAGTTTTTCGGGGAAGTTGTGAAAATTTCATCAAAATCCATCGAAAAACAAAAAAGTTATGACCATTTTTGTGCTTTTCCGAAGGTGGAAAATGTACTTTGGCTGGATGTGCTTAATATTCCGGGGTGGCCAAATTAGTTGATACAGACTTCAGTCTATCGTTTCTGACTTAGAAGTGTCCGCAATGAGACCCCGCTAAACCTGTCACGGCGATTCGGATGGGTCAACTTATTCAAATCTGGTTATCGCAGTTGTGTTTCACTGTTTGCAACAAAAATTTGGCTTTAAACCGATGGTTAAAACACAATAACACACGAAATAATCACTTTCCATTTTGGTAACCCCCATATAGCCGAGGCGGTAAACGCACGGGTATTCAGCATGACCATGCTGAGGGTGACGGGTTCGATTCCCGGTCGGTCCAGGATCTTTTCGTAAAGGAAAGTTAATAACTGTGGAAGTGCTCATAGAACACTAAGCTGAGAAGCAGGCTTTGTCCCAATGAGGACGTTACGCCAAGAAGTGAGTGAGTGAGTTTGGTAACCCCCTGACCCCAGCACTATCCGGAATATCTCCGGAATAGTTTCGGATTTTGCATGGCCACGTGAGTATAATAAACATGCACCAATTCATGATCGATTGAGGACCACTTAAAAAAAAAATCGGATGAAAATTGACGAAATGTTGTTGTCGGGGGTCGGGTACGTGAAGGTTAAGATAGCCGGATGGACTTAGATTTTCAATGAAAATTCAGAAATAAGTTTTTAATTATTTTTTTAAATCGTACTGTACACCAAAAATGGGTTTACGATCACCATGAATGCGATTGTGGAATTTTATTGCTTGTCTAGCACTACCTCTATATAAAAAATATTAGCAACACAACGGGCAACCCTGATATGATAAGAAGACAACTCATGCATCCCAATATACGACGTGCTCCTTTCGGGAGTACATAAACTCAGCACCAGAATGTGAGTTTTGTCGTTATGCCAACAAAACGTAAGTATATTACATTGTTTTAGTTATAAGTTGTAATAGTAATTATCGATCACTAAACCCAGGGTTGTACAATTCATAACCAGTTCGTGATCTGCAGCAACATGGCCACAGAGACCAGAGAGCATCGTCATAGCCTCCGATAACACGGGGACAATCCCGCGCGCGCAAAGTGCAAGATGAGAAGCAATTTTCCAATTTAGATTCATTTCATTCATGCTGTCCGTCCACATCTCGGTCCATCTGTGTCCGTCCGGCCATGGCATCCATCCGTTGAGACTGCGCTTGCTTCTAGATAGATACCTACCTACCTACCTACATAACTACAGAGCATTCATTCGGGAGAGAGTCGATCAAGTGTGTTGTTTGCAGTGGGATGCAGTGCGAACGCGCTTCCATTTGGCTCTGACCGTCGGTCGGTCGTCCGTTCACTGGCCGCGGCCGTCCGATCAATCAGAGAGGTTCAGCAGGCCAGATCAGGGTAGGTACCTCCAGTCGGTCAGCCAAGTACCTACATCTCGTGAACGAGCGAGTTGCGTTGCGAGTGCGATGGAGATGCCATTCCAAATGTGCCGTTGAGCGCGCGTTTGTGCTATTATTTTTATGCGGATGAGGTCGCTTTATTTGTCGCGGGTAAAGTAGATCAATTTGGACCGATGACGACGACGACTATAGCAGTACTCGGCTGTGTGACGCGAAGGGAAATTGGTTGATCGTGGATTTTATGTGCGAAGATGTATGTTGGGGGTTTCAGAGGCGTCTTAGGTGAACAGTTCAGCTAATGGGGAAACCATTTGAATAAACTTAACATTTTTGTAAGTCACCTGATTTTTTTACAAAATTTTGAACGCCAGTTATCAATCTCAGCTACAATGCAAGTCATTCATATAACATTGTGAGAATCTTTCCCAAGTCAACAACGGAGTTGCAGATGATTCGTTTTTTACGGTGTCAGTAAGGACGTGGCCAGCACTGAATTATTGAATTGTGCACATTGGAAACAATAAGCTACTTCCAATGCCCGTGTAGTTGCCGGCTAAGAATAGCACTACGGACCCCCTGTTCCGGGGGTACCTAAAAGTCCACCAAACAGGGAACCACAATCCAAGGTGTCAGGACTCAGGCGACTCGTGCTGAGGGATGAAAGGTTGAGGGGGTTCAAAACATGCTCGATCTTTAACGGAGCCCGTAACGTAGGTAGATCTCCTTTTTGGGTTGCGTTACGGAGTAAGATCTATAAAACTGAACCCTGGTGATATCCAGCTTGTTAAGCTAGGATAATGCGTTTTGGTAATAAGGATTCATGGTACAAAGCCCTTGTCACTAGTGACAGTTTATAAAATTGCATTTATTTAGCCTTACGGATAGTTAAAGACTCGGTTTGTCCTCGCCAAGACTACACTTGATGTAAGGAAAACAAACATGCTTTGCGTATCTAATTGCGTAATAACCTACTAAGGACTGATAAGTACTGGTGATACAAAGACTCACGTGAATTCTTATTACCGATCACATTCTCTAATTTGACAGCGTTTTGCAACTAGCTTAAAGCCCCGGGTTTTTCAATGTTGTCCTGGGACTAAACTAGAAGCAAGACACGGATGAAGCCAGAGCTCCGTTCGATTTCTCGAACCTCTGAGGTAACAAAACAAGATCTGTACAGAAATCGATGCTCCAATGACAATGGAGTAGTAAGACATGCACTAAATATGGGATATGGGACTAAATAAAGGATATGGGTATTGCCACAAAAGATGTAAATACTGGTCGCAGTGGCTCATCCGAACAGAAAAAAAGCTACTTCCAAGCTTCATTGATTACGGAGCAGCAACTATATTTACTTCGAAGTAGCATTTTGTTTATTCTACTCATAATATCTTGTGCAATAATTCCAAAGTATTGCACATCTATGTCGCAAAACTGTTCCACTTTATACACCTATGTATGTGGCACGGTTTATGTGTACACACATGCTGCTTCTGGCCGGTCTAAATCAAGCTGCAGTCAGTGCTGGGCCTGTGAATACGAATGAAATAAACAGATCCGTTTGAGTTGTTCTGCCTGAATTAGATGATAAGCGCACGGGTTTTGGCCATCAGCATAATTTTCTCTCACCGCTGCTCCTCCCTGCAGATTCACAAACCGTATAATCGGCACCGTTTAATGGAGTGTCTTTGAATGAAAAATACCACCTTTGATATGGGAAACTCGAATACTCTAATGTTAAATATTCCAAGTTTTGCAAAAATATAAAAGCTTATGCAGATAAAAACCAAAATTGAGATAAAAATTAATAATTCCTTTTTAGTTTTCAAAAGTGTGCGACGAACTTTTGTCCCTGTTCGCGATAATATGATACCTGGAAATAAAACTACATAGTACTTTAGTGCCATTAGAATATGATAGCAGTTATCTATTGTACCTATACACAGATCGAAAAAAGAGTGTAAAATTCTGTGACATATGATGCACATAATTGGAGCGTGGGATATCATAGAAGTTTACATGACATATCATGTAAAGTTCATGAAATATCATGTAAACTTCCATTTTATGTCATGTAATTCAGCATGACTCCGAGAGTTTACATGACATATAACACAAATTTACATGATATATCATGTAAACTATCACAACATTAAGTTTACATGAGTATAATGAAGTTTACGTGACGTGTAAATCTCATTATTTTTATCTGTGTACACAGAAAAGAAATCTGAATATTAGTTGTCATGTAATCACAAAATCATCGTAAATATTTTTCACGTAAATTGAATTCAAATGTAAGTTTCAATCATATTTGATGCACATGAATATCTCAAGGATTAAAAGCTTTTTATTGATTGTGTTTACATCAACGTTACTGCTTTGCAGTAGCTTTCTGCGCATTTTGTTTTTATTTTGATGGACCATTTTAACTTTACATGAAGTGACCGCGAACTTTACATGAGTGTAATGGAGAGATGACAGGAGAGCTCAAATCAGACCAAACAAAACAAAGATGGCTACTCTCCGTGCGCAATAAATTTATCGCAAAGAAAAAGTGCCAATTTTAGTATTATTCTTTGAAAAATTCATTGAAAGTTTCAAGGTAGGTACGTTAAAGTTTGTATAAAGTTGATATGTTGTCAGCAAAAACGATTGCAGATTGTTCAGGGAAGTGAGGATAAGCAACAAACCCGGATCCGGTGTTGGAGTGTGCAGCTGTGTTGTATTTTGCTGCAATGAAAATGCTCAAGGCGCTGTATTTGATATTTCGGATTACTGGTGGTCTTCTCATCAGGATATTAGTAGACGTGTGTGCCGAATATTCGGCGTGAACTCGGCGTGCATCGGCGTGGGGCTTCTCAAACAATTATGAACAAAGTTAACTACTTTTTAATGATTGGATTACAACAAGTGGACATCTATTTATGTGCTGCAGCAGAAATTTTCTGGTTTTGATGATGGTAGCCTTTCTGAGAAGGAATACGCCGATCGGCGTGCGGTTTTCACGCCGCTGCCGCCGCCGCCGATTGCCACGCCGACACGCCGATGTTCCTGGATCGGCTTCAAACTACATAACCATAAACTTTTTTCACCCGTGCATAGGTATAACACCCCTTTACCAATCTCCGTTTAAAAAATATAGTATATTTGATTCTTGTTGACTTGGGGAGCCGCACGCCGATTCACGCCGATTTCCCATCGGCGCGGCGCGGCGCGGCGGCGCACACGTCTACTCTCAAGGCATCTTTGTCTAGTAAAAACGTTACAGCAACCGCTCCATCCTCTTCATCTCCCAAATTTTTACCCACTCCCCAAGCACATCCTGCTCCTAATCTTCGATTACCCGAAATTACGATAAACGAATTTTCTGGGAAATTTGAAGAGTGGGAATCTTTCAGTGATATGTTTACGTCACTGATTCACACTAACTATCAGTTGACGCACGTGCAAGAATTCTATTGCTTGCGTGCATCTGTTACGGGTGAAGCTGCTCGGATGATAGCGCCACTTGAATTACCTTCAAACAACTATCTACTTGCTTGGAAATTGTTAAAGGATCGCTTCAAAAACAAGCCGATGCTTGTAAAGCGCCACCTGGCGGGATTACTCTCAATTGCTTCTCTCAAGAAGAATCCGCTTCAGAACTTTTGGACCTTGCTGACAACTTCGACCGACATGTTCAGCTTCTAGACAAACTGGAGGGTGCCGTGCAGAGGACCATCGGAACTCATTTTTGGTCGAGCGTCTAAGTAGCTATTTAGATCCCACTTCCCTTCGCGAGTCGGAGACACAAACAGCAGAAGAAGTTAAACCTACCTACAAACAGATATTGGAGTTTATTCACAAACGCTCGAGGATTCTTCAAACCCTAATGCTCTCCCAACCCGGATGATCTCCCACAGTCGGATACCTAACAAATCAAAACGCGTTTACACAGCACATTACCTCAGTGCATTTGTTTGAAAGACTTGATGTTATCAAAAGGTTTGGTCTCTGCATAAACTGCATGGAAGGAACCCACTTGGTAAAGGACTGTTCTAGTGGCACGTGTGAAAATTGTGGCAGGAAACACCATTCGTTGTTACACTTATCGTCACCACCAGCACCTTCGAACAGCAAAGTTCGGTTGCTACAGGGAACTCAGTTTCAATTCCGCTACATTCCGCTTCCCAACCTTCGTTTCGCGATCCCTTTACCGCTTGCAGGCACGCTTCGATTGTTTTACGAAAAGCGCAGTGACGACAGACTGGGGGGTCGCGAGAGCCAAGGTTGGGAACCGTGGTTCTAGCGGAAGGCTCTCGGTTAGCTGAGTATCCGAATGTCTTATCACACGCACCTTCGTATCTTCAATCGTCATACTCAATCGGCTTCAATTCTCCCCCGTCGTCGAAAGACCCGATCAACCCTACGAAAGAGGCCAAGGACTAGGATCATGACGCAGAAAAGCCCCTCGATGATCCCTTTCAAAATCACCGGAAACTACTCTGCAGGAGCCATTATACCTTGGCTATCACAAACCTGTAGGAATCATCCCACAGATTCGCAATAGCACTCTGACAGAGACCCTCATAGCAGACCTTTTTGCTCACCCTTATCTCGATTTTTCGCGCGACTTTTTCAGCGGCGAACACCACCCGTTATTCATTTCGATTTTTCTCAGTCCATGTTTGCTGCATCCACCAGGTCTTCGATTACTTGGTCGATTGGTGCAGGTCTTCGATTGCTTGATTCCACTTTGTTATACGTCTGTTTGTCTGTGCCTGCACTGTGATTTAATCACCGCGGCTTTCTTGAAGGTCGGGCACCTTGGACATTTTGCCTTATGGCCTTCGGCGTCGCATCGCCTTCACAGCTTCCTCCTGTCAGAGCCTTTACAGTCCCATGACTCATGCAAGGTCAGTTGGCATGCTGACCAGCTCACCTTTTGCTTCTCTACTTCAACTGACTTATTTGCGTCCGCCACAGGTGGCTGTACCTGTGTCCCTCTTCCGTCTTTTCCGACTTTTGTAGGCGGCGCCCTTGTACTCCTTTTCGTGATTGAGCTCGAGGATCATTCCACTCGTACGAATACGTCTGATACTACGCACGTTGGCTCCCAGATTCACGAGCTTGCCGTCGCTTCGCATCGCCTTCAAGATGTCCGAGTAGTTATGGACTGTTTGGTCTTGATAACGAGCGCGTCGCCTTTCTTGCGCATGGTACCTACTCTCTTTTTTTTAATATGACATACTTTATTCTTCAATCACTTAACCTAATTAACAGCTCTTTTATCCACTAGGGCACTGCGTGAGCGATTCCAATTGGAAACTGTATTAACAATTTGTACAACACCTAAATGTATTCTATTTCAATTATAATACATCGAACTGTTTGCCGTTGCGCTGCTTTCACTTTCTACCCTAGCATGGTAGAATGATGAGCACAAGGATGTTGCTGTGTTGGCTGTTGGTTGTTCCTTTTTTCCAGTCCGATTGGGGGTCCATTATGAGTTGCCATTCGCCGCTGTCCAAATATCCAGATCCATTTGAGCCATGGGCTCAGAAGAGGGTCAGTGTCAGCTGCTCTCAGGGGGGGGTGGGGGGGGGGGGGGTTTGGGGGAAGAGCAACTGACAAAAGTGCCGGGGCTGGGATCGAACCCATTGCCTTCTGCTTATGAAGCAAACGTGTAGCCACTACGCCACGGGCCCTGGCACATCCTACTATTTTACGCCTTCTTAGTTTGGCGTCACTGATCTCTTCGATCTGCGATTTTGTCTTCATCCTCTTCCGCTAGACTTTCGTCCAAGGGGGGTCCTCCCCTTTGCTTCACCCTGCTCTGTAGTTTCTGAGGGCCTAACAACAGTCGCAGACCCCAGATCCGTTCCATCCGAGGTGGGTCAGCCTTTTCAGGCCCTGCCTTACTAGTTTTCCGGGATGCATGGCTGGGGTCCGACTTACCGGCATTACTGCCGGCATTCGGGCCGGCAACCGTCTAGCCTTCAGTAGGTCGGCTCCAAAGGCACTTTCTCCTCCAGGCACCGCCAGACAGCTTCCACCTGACGACAGCCACTGCGAGTGATTATTAAAAGCAGTCGTATCCGCCACACCTTTTGGGCTACCTGCGAAAGCGAAGGTCTCCGTCTGGGAAGATGTCGTAACCTTTACTTTCGCCGGTTCTGCCACTGCTGTAGTTTCCACAAGTCTCTCGTGGTTTTGCTTAGCGTTCATCGACTGCATCGAAGCTGCAACAGGGCCTGCTTAAGGTCTTTGCTTATGATGGACTTTGAGGACGCAAAGTCGTCGATTTTGCCAAGAGTAGCGGATCCACCTCCATCGCAACAGCAGAGCCATCTCCATCGCAGCCCGTCTCGTTTTTGGTTGATGGCCCTCGTCAACCACTCTCCGTCCATTATGTATCTCTCCCGACAGGCTAGCCGGGGAAGGAATCGGATTTTCAACGCTGGCACTGTGTGCACAGCTCCCTACTCCTACTTCCTCTCCTCTCCTTAACGAAGACTTAGCCAACCCGCTTCTCGCAAAGGGGTTAGCCTCGCCACTACCAACACTACTAGATTTTTATTAGAACTCATTTTATGATCCCACTAGTAGCAAGGGATAGAAGGTCCACCACGCCAGCCCCCTTACGCGGTAAGGGACGCAATACTGTGGGGTGCGCATGTACCGTTGGCTCCATGGCTCCGTTAAATATCGAGCATCTTTTTCACACCCTCGATCACTCATTCCTTGGCACGGGTCGCTTGACACCTAGACTTCTTAGGCGGCAACTATATAGCTGACTCGCAGAAGGGGGAGATGGGAGAAGGTGGTCGTCAGGCCCCTGTAGGTAGCCCATGGACTACCACCCCTGCTGCCTCAACAGCAACAGTTTTTTTCCTTCTAAACCATGGGGGGAAATCTGCTCAACAGAACTGGAAGGTCCAGGTAGTGTGGGGTTAAGGCCGTCTCCTAACAAAAGTAAAAGCCAGGGCTACTCTCTCCTCGACCCACTAAAAACACATCCACATGGTCGCCAAACCCTACATCTCTCCGGAATCACCAATAAGGTATTGCTTCAGAGAGGGGCTAGTAAACATCGCACACTCAAAGTAGCCTGCAGCAATTCACATCGATGACTCGCTTTGGAGAGTCCACCCAGATAGCATGCTGGTGCCGAGCCAGTTTCCCGAGTGGTCCTCACTACTCCCTTTGCCCTTGGAAGGCAGGCAGGGTCAACCACCACGCACATGCTCAACTGTTTTGCAAGCATCAAGAACGAATGTTTACCTGCATTTCGCTTTGTATTACTACCCTTATGACCCTATCAGCTGCACCCAGAGGGTTACTGATAGTGGGGCCATCACTTGCCCTTGCCCTTATCGGAGATCCCTTTCTAACCGCAGGTTCGAACCCAACCCTGACGCCACGACAGCAACGCTACCCGGATGTTCTCTCTGAAAGGAATTTCAACCGTAGGGCACCGGTATGACCTACGAAACCGACTCCGAACCCCTGGAACACCTCTTGTATCGCGGCTGTACTAGCCACTCTCCGAGTCCACGCACCAGCTCCTGTGTAGCTCCAAGACGATGAGGGGATAGCCGTTGAAACGGAAATCCAGCCAAAACCATCCCAACACATTCTCTGGACAAAATTGTCCGGAGTGATGTCCACCCCACATGTGGCAAGCATGCAGTCACGTCACCAAACCAAAAATCGCCTCAGATTTCCTAATTCCTCATATCTAGATCAAATTCACCCAAATGAACGGTGCCGCCACACAAATCAGCAGTGGCCGAACCGCTTTCACCACGTCGTCGTCCGTCCCCCCGGGATGCAGAGGTCAAATTAGTGCAATAAAGTGGTTGAATTGTCACAGCGACTGCCGGTTCATCATGGGGCATTCTTCAATTGTGATGATAAGCGAAAATTATTCCTAATGCTCGGAACTGACAGCTTTGCGGCGAGCAGTGGTTTGCCGTTGTGGATTTTTCGCATAATTGTAAAACAAATGCTTAAAACAGCTCGTTGAATACATGTTACGGAAGGTACCAATTAAAGATCTCGAAAAGTGCACACTCAAAAAAATGACAAGCACCTGACCAGGCCAAAATTATCTTCCATTTGCCCCTACAACGGGCGGATGTGTTCGAGCAGATAATTCGAAAAATGATTTATCTTTGATTTCCACGGAATCCGTTCACATCCTTTCCGCAGCTCTGGACGGGCGTAACCCGTTTGGTAGCTCGATAAGTGTTCTGAAATTGGTCTGGCCACAGCCCGCCCTACTGATATGAAGTCCTGTTGTTCAGTGTTTTTTTTAGCTTGCCTTCCGCCCTGTTACGCAAAAAAACACATCGTGATTATATCTCTATACCTACAGAGTAAACCAGCAGCCGTTTCCTGGCTCTCCCCTGGATAAACAGAGCCTCAGCCAGCGTGAGATGGCAAAGGTGCTTAAACGCAAGCCATTCTGCACCATGAAGTCCTCAGCGAGAGCTCTGCTGCTGTTGCAATGAAAATTATAGGTTATGTTGACTTGCTTTAAATTGTTGAACTGTTTTTATTTTGCTTTTGCCGGCCCCACTTCCGGTCGCATGATGACTGATTAGGGCCAATGTGCGTATCCTTTTAATCTGTGGCGTAATTATTGCGGTGCAGTTAATCGATGGTAAGCTTCTCTTCGGGAGGGCAAACGATTGTAGTTGGAGTTGTTGACGTAGAACTACAGACTTAGGGGTAATCGTCGGTTTTCGATGAAATATTGTTCTATGCCTTGGAAAATCTCATGAAAAGAAATTTTGCTAAGAACTCACAAGTTAATCTGTGAAATGATGATATAAGGGACTAGCTGTAAAAATCTTTCAGAAAATTTACATTTTACACTCACATTCAATGTAATAGGTCGGGATGCACTGCTGAATTTTAATTTTAAATTAATTCGTAACTTGAAAATAATGAGTCAATTACATAGAGAGTTGCAAAGGTGACTAGAGAGTTCAAAGAAGGGCAAGTAAAAAAACGATACTTTCGTTACTTTGATCAATTTGCTCTAATTGAAATTTTTGACAATACTTTCAACATCCGACAAACTGTGTGTTTGAATGCAATTGATGCTTGTATACAATTATACACCTCATGCAACTATGTGCTTCCAAGTGGTGAATTTGTTTGATTGAGAATGTCACACAGCTACCTTGAGTAAAGGTCATCGTATCTACATACATACAAGCGTAATCAGTCTGGAATGTCTGGAATCCTTTCTGAAACAGCCTAAAATGCTTATGGAAAACTTTAAAACGCCTCTGAAATCCCCCTGTAGCTGAGAACAGCAATCCAAAATGTCATGTCAAAAACTAGAGGCCCCCCTGGGACCGCCTATAACGCGCCTGAGATCCACGAAACTCCCAAAAATGACTATATAACGCCTTTTAAACCCGTTGAAAATTTTCTGAAACTTCTTGAAATGCTTCCAAAACCCTCTGAAGCCCCCTCGGTCCATGTAACACTCATGAGAACCTTCGAAACCCTTGAAAACGCCCCCGTAATAGCAACGTAATACCTCCGGAAACCCCGGACCCCATGCAATGCACCTGAGACCCCCTAAACTCCCAAAACGTACCTGTAACTTCTCCGAAACCCGCTGAAAATCCTCTCAAACGCCCTGATGTGTATTTAAAGGCTTCCAATCTCTTGCGAACACCAACTTTGGAGGGTTGTTGTCCGCCACTTTCACAACATGTCCTTCTCATTGTATCTTCACAACTTTTACTAGCATCCGAATGCTAGTTTGTCCTGCACAACACCAAAGATGGTCCTAAGCAGCCGACGCTCGAACACTTCGTGTATAGTCCAGGTCTCGGGCCCATAGAGAACCATCTGTTTCATCAACGTTTTGTACATGGTAGGGTAGTGGACGCACACTGGGGCAGGATTGAAAATACACGGAAAAAACCTCTAGCTCGTCGAGATCCACACTTGGTGTTTTCAGAGAAAATATTTCTATGAACAAGGTCGATATTCTGAACGGTAGTATATTTTTCCTACGTTATTCGCATAAAAGTCCTATAACTCATTTTGGCCATCTTTCATTTTAGCGGTATGGTGTCTTCGGCAAAGTTGTTCGACTATTTATGCTTAAAAAGTTTGCCGAAGACGTCAAATTTCCAAAGCCTACTGTTCTTGAGATATTAGTCGTTTTATAAAATCCTATCTAAAATAGAGTTTTTTCATTAAATTACGTTTGTAAACAAATTTAATGTCCGTTTTCGAGTTATAAAAATGAAAAATACTAAAATAAAACATACATCAAAGAAATTAGTTGGCAAAAATTTAATATGCATTGATTTTTTAAAGAAAGTTCCTGAAAATCACGCAAAATGTATATAGGACGTTCTTGCAGTCGGCCAAGTTCGGCCAAGTTTTTTCATCGGCGATCACCTAAAAAATACATAAGCTTCCATGTAAATTTTTTTCACCGAAATGATATTTGATGATTTTTTTAAATTAGCGTTCAAAGTTTACTGTTTTGTGTGAATTAGTACAACATTTTTGCAGATATATTACCATGTTGTATGATGCCAAGTGAACCATGAGAAGTATAAATGCAATCTAGTCACAGGTTTAGTTGTTTTTAAGCTTCAAACTAATTGTAAAACACAAAAATGTCCTAAACACGCCATTTAGCCTTGGTTTTATCATTATCTTATAAAATCTTATTTAATAGCAATATTTTTGTGTGTTTAATGATCTAAAAACTCACTTTTATTGGCGTTTCGGACATTTTTGTGTTTTACAATTTGTTTGAAGCTTAAACATAACTAAACCTGTGACTAGATTGCATTTATACTTCCCATGGTTCACTTGGCATCAAACAACATGGTAATATATCTGCAAAAATGTTGTACTAATTCACACAAAATAGTAAACTTTGAACGCAAATTAAAAAAAATCATCAAATATCATGTCGGTGAAAAAAATTTACATGGAAGCTTATGTATTTTTTGGATGATCGCCGATGAAAACACTTGCCCGAACTTGCCTGACTGCAAGAACGTCCTATATACATTTTGCGTGATTTTCAGGAACTTTCTTTAAAAAATCAATGCATATTAAATTTTTGCCAACTAATTTCTTTGATATATGTTTTATTTTAGTATTTTTCATTTTTATAACTCGAAAACGGACATTAAATTTGTTTACAAACGTAATTAAATGAAAAAACCCGATTTTAGGTAGGTATTTTATAAATCGACCAATATATCAAGAACAGTAGGCTTTGGAAATTTGACGTCTTCGGCAAACTTTTTAAGCATAAATAGCCGAACAACTTTGCCGAAGACACCATACCGCTAAAATGAAAGATGGCCAAAATGACTTATAGGACTTTTATGCGAATAACGTAAGAAAAATATACTACCGTTCAGAATATCGACCTTGTTCATAGAAATATTTTCTCTGAAGACACCAAGTGTGGATCTCGACATCTCGACGAGCTAGAGGTTTTTTTCGTGTATTTTCAATCCTGCCCCAGTGTGGGACGTATTTTGACCCGAGCAGGTATTTTGGCTCACCTTGGGAACCCAGTCAACCAGTGATCGTATAAGATGTTGAATAAGATGTTAAAGTGCGTACATTTTGCATGCACCTAAATGGAGGCATGCACGCATATGGCCTCCACTTTATCATCTTATGCAACATCTTATACGATTACTGATTGTCTGGGAATTTTATTATATTTATCATAAAATTTCTACACAATTTTGGCATTTTTTTTAAATTTTAAGTTCTATCAATAATTTGCTAAGATTTTGGGTGAACTTGGGTGATTTTGGGAAAATTGGGTGAACCAAAATACCTGCCCCGGTCTAAAATACGTCCACTACCCCTACATCTGGTGCGAGGGCGATCCTTTTACCACAGTATTTCTGATTTTCACTTCGCCTTCGTATTTCACGGCTCACGTTGTTGTTTGCCGTTGATAAGGATCAGAGGTAGACAAAATGAATCCGTTATTTTTCGAGTACACGATTGGAGGCGAACTGGTACAAAGAACTGAAACGATCCGGGACTTAGGTGTAACTCTCGACTCAGCTCTCTCGTTCAGAAATCACCACGAAGAGATCATCGATAAGGCTCGCCGTCAACTTGGGTTTGTCAGCAAACTGAGTAAGGAGTTCAGAGATCCGTACACGCTCAAATCTCTGTACGTAAGTCTCGTTCGGCCTCTTCTAGAAACCGCGTCGATAGTATGGGATCCCTATCACAGCACTGTGGCCTCTCGAATTGAGTATGTTCGGAAGAGATTCGTGAGATTTGCACTGCGTAACTTGCCGTGGAATGATCCGCAGAATCTGCCACCGTATGAGAGCCGATGTCAACTAATTGGGCTGGATACGTTGACGCAAAGAAGAAAAAGAGCCAAGGCTATCTTCATAGCTAAATTACTTGCTGCTGAAATTGATGCGCCAAACATGCTGATGCTAGTTAACATCAATGTTCCTGGCTATGCTACTCGCCGATCCGAATTCTTCAGGCTGCCTTTTAGACGGTGGGATTATACTTCCCAAGAACCAATTCGAGCAATGATGGAATGTTTTAACCATGTGGTGCACTTGTATGACTTTAATGTAACGACAAATAATTTTAAGAGGAGACTTTCACGTTTTGTGTTTATCTAGTTGTAAGAACTTATTCATTAAGACACATCAGTCGGATGAAATAAACAACAATAATAATAATATTAATAATAAAAAATCTTCCACCATCTCAAAAGTGTCCTCGTCTATCGTAACACTGCCGAGGCTTACCCCGTATTTCTTGGTTGTGACTACCAGCATGTACCTTGGCATGTACTGTACCGGCCGTTGCGCTCGGCTCGGCGCATTACACCTTCCAGGGCGATTTTGAACAACGCGTATGAGAGTCGTAGTCCCCGGCGAGATGCAAACAAACTAGACAGATCGCCTTACGTAGTTTTTTATACCGTTCATCGTCGCTACAATCAGTCTAGTGAGTTTCCCGGAGAAACCGTTCTCGTCCATAGTTTTCCATACCTCTGTACGGTCAATACTATCGTGCGCCGCCTTGAAGTCGTTGAACAGGTGGTGCGTTGGGACCTGGTATTTGCTGCATTTTTGGAGGATTTGCTCCATGGTGAAGATCTGATCCGTTGTCGATCGGCCGTCGACGGCCAAATAACCACTAGTCGCATAAGATTATACATGCAATGTAGCATTTTCATCCGTAGAAAATTCAAATCGCTCTAAACGCCGATTTCCAGGGGGCATCAGGGGCATTTCAGAGGGTTTTAGAAGATCTCAAGGCAAGGGAATCCAGGGAGTCCCAAGGGCGCTTCAAGGGATACCAGGGGCGTTTCAGGGGGTCTCAGGGTCGTTTTAGAGGAACCCCAGGGGTTTTCAGGTAGTACCTTGAGGTCTCATTAGGGTTTCACAGGGTCTCAGGGCTTTTTCAGGGAAGGACAAGGGGTCTCCGCGGTGTTTCAGCCCAAGTAACATTTTGATGACAATTAGTCTTTGAGAAGTTTTGAAAACCGTCATAAAACCGAATACCTAGACTAAGCTATTTTTTTACCTAAGATGAATAAAACGTGTAGAATGCGATGGATCTCTTCAGTCGAGTCAAGTACGAACTGAAGACGACCTCACAGCTGAGGTCAATATACGTATCTGTCAAAAGATGCAAATTCTTAGTGGAATTAAAAGGAGCAGTTCCTCTCCTCTTCTTGGCGTAACGTCCTCACTGGGACAAAGCCTGCTTCGCAGCACTTCCACAGTTATTAACTGAGAGCTTCCTCTGCCAATGACCATTTTGCATGTGTATATCGTGTGGCAGGCACGAAGATACTCTATGCCCAAGGAAGTCAAGGAAATTTCCTTTACGAAAAGATCCTGGACCGACCGGGAATCGAACCCGTCACCCTCAGCATGGTCATGCTGAATACCCGTGCGTTTACCGCCTCGGCTATATGGGCCCTAACTAAGGAGCAGTACTTAACCCGATTTTCTTTTTACTTACAGGAGTTCCACTAACACGCCCAGGTTCATCATCATCATTGAGTACCTATTATGTTGGTGTAATGATGGTTGTAAGAACCTTTTCTAGTCTATTTGACTAAAAATGTTACTCCCCGAGGCGACGCAGGCAAGGGGTTCCAGGGGTCTCAGAGGCACTTCGAGGGGTCTTAAAGGCGTTCCAGGGGGCTGGAGGGGGTCTCAGGGGTGCTTCGAGGGCGTTTCAGGAAGTTCCAGGAGCCTTAGGGGCGCTTCAATGGTTTTCAAGGGCATTTCTGGGGGTCTCAGGGGCGTTTCAGGAGATCTCAGGGGCGTTTCAGAGGATCGCAGGGGGTCTCAGGAGGTTTCAGGGAGTCTCAAGGGCGCTTCAGGGATCTCGGGGGCCTTCTAGGGGGTCTCAGGGAGCTAGTTTTCCTTAAAAATCATCCCCTAATTGTCTAATTTGGCCACTGCTACAAGAAATACAAGCGGTTGGCCAAAATAGAAACCAAAGTAAGGAACATGACCAAATATGACGCAGTGCTTCTATTTTGGACAGTTCTGTGTGATAGTAGATTTATATTAATATGCCCATCGATAACCAACGACTCACATCAGACAATCAAGTAGGCCTTTCTCATCATAGACGCCCAAGTCGACGCCACTTCCCCAGTAACGTCATAGCCGATAGCAGCGTCTTCCGAGGAGCTCCCGTTTGCTCGCAATTGATTGAGTCATGGAATCGGTGGTTTCTCCAGCAGCTCCCCCAACCTGACGATCTGAACTGCACATTTGGCGATCCTGCTGGATTTTGTTAAAATGTGAACCGTTCCTTTATTTGAATGTGAGCAAACGGGAGAATCTTCAAGTGAAAACGGTCTTGTGTTTTATTTTGCTAACGCCGCGTGTAGTGTCCGATAAGTGATTTCATTTGATTTTGAATACGGAAAAGTTAGCTGCTGTAAGCCCGGTGCCGTTGAAAGTGTGTTTTAGTGAATTTGGAAAAGGTATCCGATAATATTGTATCGGATGAAAAAAAATACTTGTTTTGTGTTTTAAAAATTGTGTTTTAGTTGAATGAGGAACTTCGAAAAGAAAACGTCACCTAACAGCCTACTCTGATGAAGGGTTTTGTAAGTATCGTTGCATGATAACACGTTCCGGAAAGCTGGGTAAGTCTGTTCCTGTGCATCATTAATTACAAATCGGTGTCGATTTCATTATGATAAATGTTTGAATTATATTCATTTGATGGTTAGAAAATGCATTGTCCATTTTACGAGATAATAATTGTTATGATAACATTGTTTGTGGTTCCGAATCATACCGTTAAATTGACATTTGGGTGAATATAAGAAAATGACAGGAACTGCGAAAGCTACACAATACTGCGATGGCACTATCTGTTCCTTCCATATTGGTCATTCCTTGGGGAAATCAACCAAAATAAATGAAAACATGTGTTTTCCCTCATATCAATCTAAGACGACTAAGTGGTGGAGAATCCTATGACACCGTTTCCAGCGTTGTATAATCCTGTTAATGAGAAAAAAATTTGAGTTTGAGCATATATAAAGTTTGCAGAACTGAATTAAAACTGGTTAACAGTTGTTTGGTATTGGGTAGCTGATATAAGAGCTCTATTATAAAATTCCTGTTGGGTTTATATTTAAAATAATACTCGTGACACCGCACATACATACATAGTGCACTTTTTCCAAACATCGTGGTAGAGCAAACTTACTAGTGTGAATCTACGAAATAGTGATTGATGAATCTCTTATATTGTTATTTTTATCTTAAGACATTAACGACACTCTGAATAAAGAAGCTGACAATTATTCGAAGAAAATTTAGTTGATTCGATAATAAAAGATAAATTTGGCCGGCAAAAAAAAAAGCACAACTAGTTACGATGACTGCAAGCATGCGAAATTCGCAAAAATTTCTAGCATACTATAAGTCTTACAGCTCCAAAGCATTCAGGGAGAAATACAAGTAGCATGGATTGTTTTTGCTAGAATGATTCAAGATATTTTCAATACGTTTCGAAAGTTATTCCCACGTAAATATACTACTGATTATTTTCACGAGGTAATGAATAAGTATTATAAATGGCTCAATAATATAAACGTGCATCTTGTGTTGATTGAAATACTTGAGTTATGTATTAACAAAAGAAAAATCGCAATGCTGATCTAACGTAGTTCGCCTGACTATTGCAATATAATCCCATACTTATTAGAAGTCTGCTATACATTTTTTAACAACTAAAACAATAAATCCAGCGTTGTTACTAATTGAAGTAAATGGCCTCGTGATTGTCGCACACACAGAATCCGGTGAAAAAAAAATCACCGAAACAAGCAAATGGCAGTATTACGGCGAAATCGCAGAAGTTACAGGAGAAAATCGATCAATCTAAGAAATCACAAAAAACCTGTGAAATCAGATAAATTTATGATGTGACTATTTTATCGTGCTACTGTAAAATGTGTTTGAGCAGTTTGAGCATCAGTTCTTTCAGAATTTGCACATCACCTCCAAGCAAGGCTCTCTCTGGTACAGTGGTAGCAAGTGTACTTTCTTATAAGAAGGATTTGAGTTCCATCCCATGATCGATCTTTTTGAGAAAGTAGAAGTTTTTTTGTGCATAAAATCGCCGTTAATTTGTGAAAAAAGAAAATGTACGGAACGGTTGGCAATATTTGCGGACCATTTGTAAAATTTACGGTACGTTCAGTGATACTTATAGTTTACTCGTAAAAAAAAATCTAACGTTCTGCGATTATTACCGTAAATTTGATAAAAGGTGCCGAACGCTCTGACAATTTTGACACATGCATTTTTTCTCAGTTTCATAGTACGTTCGATGATTTTTAAAATTACCGAAGTTTTTACCGTACGTTCAGCTGTTGAAAGTAAGTGTGGTCCATTCATATTCTTTACACTAATCGTTTGAGGCCATGGATTACCGTTTACAGTAAAATAAAATAGTTCACAGCGCGTCCGGATGACTGCTTCCCAATATTTTCTAGCAATTCTGTCGCTTGGCGACAGTAAAAAAAACAGTTCACAGTGCGTCCGGATAAAATATCAGTCTCAGTGCCTGTTTTTTTTTTCAACCGAAAATGAATAACTGCAGCGGTCGTTTTCAGTTCCTCGATGTGCGAACCGACAGAGTCCGAGAGCACCATTCGTAAGCGACCCAACAAGGTCAATTTCCAATCAACCACACACTACTCATGCTGACAGGCCATTCGTCTCAAGCGATGGCTTGTAGGAGTGAGTGCCCTATACGCTAAGGACTGTTCATTTTATAAAGAGGACAACTTTGCAAGGCTATAAAAAGAAAACGCGTAGTTCAAATTTGAGCAGTCTTGATTAGTTGTTCAGTACATTATATTAGCAGATAATAACCATAAATAAATTGGGTTAAAATTATTGAACTTCATAGAAATGTGGCAAAGTGTTTCGAGAGATCAATTTTTCATTTCCAAAAACTAAAGATAAACACAAAATTTCTGTAAAACATCGGTGTATCGTTTTTAATTGCATAAAAGTGTTTGCCATGCTGCAACAGTTTGAGTGATACATATTCTGGCAAAATATAAACCTAATCGGAATAATGGTTGTTGAGATATTAAAGTTACAAGTTGGACTTGATTTTCAGAATAAAATTTATTTGTTAAACAAAAATGTATAAAAATATTAAATTTTGAATTTTTTCAATGGATCTAGTCGAAAGTACTAATAATGCAATTTCAAATGCAGAAAACCGCTTCTTGATAGCATTGTTGGCTTGGTTACTGTGCTTCATGGCAGTTACCGGAGATAAAACCGCTTCGTTCTTTGAAGGTTCTTCTAAATAACGATGTACTCTATTGCAAATACAACTTAACAATGATGTCGAAAACAAAAATTAACATGTAGTTATTTTCAAATAAGGTATATAATCACATAGGGTCAGACCTTGCTGAAAATAAATAATAATAAGCTTCTCTAGAATCAAAAACTTGCATTTATGGAGCAAAAAGTATGCAATTTTTCATTATGGCCATCATTAAGTATTAAATTTATGATGAAGAATGTACTTTAAAGCATATTTTTATTCGGTATCATTTAGAATGCGATTCTCTTCTATACTGGACAAATTTTGAACTGATTCCTTAGGGTTATTGCATCACTGGACTTAAATAAGTATTTTTTATCAATTTCATTGATAACAAGGCAACTTACTATATCAAGCTGTATAATGCTTGGTGCATTATTACTGACCAACTATTACACTTTACCTTTAGAAGAATAGTATTAGATCCCAACACATTGAAAATTTCATGAAAATTTTAAAGTTATGTATGTGGAAAGTTGTGTAGAATTTTGAGAAATGGGTTTTTATTGAGTTATAACGAAAACCGCTTCAGTTCCATAATTAAGGACAATTTGTATAATGTTATTTTTTTCCTACACTGTAGAATAGCTATGGAAATTTATGCAAAAAACCGATAATGATTTTATTGAAAAATAAAAAAGATATCACACAAATAAGGTGTCCTCTTCATAAAATGAACAGTCCTTACCACGGGTGAAAATACTCAACTACAGAAAATTGAATGGAAATTTATTCCTGTCAGCTCTCGCTTTCAGCACGCTGCGTGCAAATGTGAGTACCGATTTCATTTCACTCCCGTGTAGCTGATCGGAAAACAACAATGACAGAAAACCCAAAACGGAGAAAATGAAAAAAAGCTAAATATCGCTATCATAAAGGCCTGTCGAAAAATTGCAGCCCTGGTCCGGATGATCGCCTTCTAGTGTTTGTTTGTAATTCTGTCTCTTGGTGACAGTAAAAAAAAAGTTCACAGTGCGTCTGGATGACCTCATCCTTGTGTTTGCTAGTAATTCTGTCTCTTGGCGACAAAAAAAAAAGTTCACAGCGCGTCTGGATGACCGCATCCTAGTGTTTGTTAGTAATTCTGTCTCCTGCCGACAGTAAAAAAACAGCTTACAGCGCGTCCGGATGACCGCCTTCAAGTTTTTGTTTGTAATTCTGTTTCTTAGCGATAGTAAAACAAAACAGTTCACAGCGCGTTCGGATGACCGCATCCTAATGTGTGTATGTTAGTAATTCTGTCTCTTGGTGACAAAAAAAAACAGCTCACAGCGCGTCCGGATGACCTCATTTTAGTGTTTGTTAGTAATTCTGTCTCTTGGTGACAGTAAAAAAACAGCTTACAGCGCGTCCGGATGACCGCCTTCTTGTGTTTGTGTTTGTTTGTTATTATGTCTTTTGGCGACAGTAAAAAAATAGTTCACAGCGCGTCCGGATGACCGCATCCTAGTGTTTGTAATTCTGTCTCTTGGCGATTGTAAATCAAAACAGTTCACAGCGCGTCTGGATGACCGCATCCTAATGTTTGTATGTTAGTAATTTTGTCTCTTGGCGACAATAAAAAAACAGTTCACAGCACGTCCGGATGACCGCATCCTAGTGTTTGTAGTTCTGTCTCTTGGCGATAGTAAAACAAAACAGTTCATAGCGCGTCCGGATGACCGAATCCTGATGTTTGTATGTTAGTAATTTTGTCTCTTGGCGATAGTAAAACAAAACAGTTCATAGCGCGTCCGGATGACCGCATCCTAGTGTTTATTAGTAATTCTGTCTCTTGGTGACAAAAAAAACAGCTCACAGCGCGTCCGGATGACCTCTTTTAGTGTTTGTTAGTAATTCTGTCTCTTGGTGACAGTAAAAAAAAACAGCTTACAGCGCGTCCGGATGACCACATCCTAGTGTTTGTAATTCTGTCTGTTGGCGATTGTAAAACAAAACAGTTCACAGCACGTCCGGATGACCGCATCCTAATGTTTGTATGTTAGTCATTCTGTCTCTTGACGACAATAAAAAAAACAATTCACAGCGCGTCCGGATGACCGCATCCTAGTGTTTGTAGTTCTGTCTCTTGGCGATAGTAAAACAAAACAGTTCATAGCGCGTCCGGATGACCGAATCCTAATGTTTGTATGTTAGTAATTTTGTCTCTTGGCGACAATTAAAAACAGTTCACAGCTCGTCCGGATGACCGCATCCTAGTGTTTGTAATTCTGTCTCTTGGCGACAGTAAAAAAACATTTCACAGTGCGTCCGGATGACCACATCCGAGTGTTTGTTTGTTAGTAATTCTGTCTCTTGGCGGCAATAAAAAAAAACAGTTCACGATCTGAACTGCACAAGTTCTAAAACTATTTTTTAGCCTGGTTCCTGCATTTTTTCCACAAAATATAGATTGAAAAGTTTTATCTAACATATTGTTAGTTTCCTTAGCATTGCTGTTTATTTCTTGAAGAATAATTCCCCTTAGACTGTTCCCATACCGTGGGTAGATCACCTTAGAACGGTGCGTTACGGTGTAAGATCTACCACATTGCATCAAATTTTAATCTTGTTATTTTCCTGCCTCAAATGGTAGCATTCCAGAATAAAATTTGATGTATTTTTGTAATGTTTATGTTTTCTTTTATGTTTTGCTATTAACTGCTTATAAAACTTTTGTTTTCAGGGGATTCAGGTAATTTTATTGTATAACTAGCTGTCCCGGCAGACGTTGTACTGCCATTTTGGTTGTGATTGTTTGACAACTGCTGTGCGCTAATTTTGGCACCGCACTCTAGATTGGTTTTATTGCAATCGCTTCGAATTTCTTCCCCACTCACAAGAATTTCAGTAATTTTACAATTTCTCTTCTTCTAATTTGATTTTCATAACTTTTTCTACTTATAAACACAGCCACCATGTATACGAATCGAACCGTGCAAGGGTCATGCTAATCGGTTCATCCGTTCGTGAGTTTTGTTGCCTCAAAGGGACTTCAAACTCATTTTTATATATAGAGGTAATACCATTTTTGAAAAATTGTAACTGTAGGGGAGACTGAGGAGACTTGATCCCTGGGGAGACTTGTTCCCCCCATATTTGCTCGGAATCAAAAATATTTTTCTTCTAGCATAATTTTTCAAAAACTACTCCTGGACAAACGACTATGTTTTGGCTACAAGTGATTTCGATTGTACATTGCATTATTTTTTAACGGCTGATGGTTTGTTTTCAGTTCTTCAGAAATCTTTTAGGCGAATTCGAAAAATCTCAATAACTTTGTGAAAACTAAACCAAATCATGTCAAAATTTCACAGCGCATAGTTTAAATAGAATACTTTCAAACTTATGTATCCAGATAAGGCTGTTGTTAACATATTTTAATTAATTCAGCTTAGTATACACAACAGTGACATGGGGAGACTTGTTCCCTCGAGGATTACACACACATTATACATGTGAAAAATAAATTTCTATTCGGAAGCCTCTATTTACTTGGAATTCTAGTCTATTCAATGATAAAATGTGTCAGATAATTATAACTTTAGTACAAACCAATAAAAGGGGGATCAAGTCTCCCCATTTTGAAAATACGGCATATCCTTAAAAATTTAAGGAAATCTTACAATTTCAAACACTCCAAATTCATCGAAAATACAAGAAAACTCGAAAAGAAAATGAATAGGAAGACTCTGGAATTTTTTTCCCTTTAAATAAACCATGTGCTCAAAGGGGGATCAAGTGTCACCCATTTTTGAAAAATACATCATAAGACATGCCTCCATAAAAACACAGTTTTGAAAACTTTAACAATAATTTAAAGGCCTTCTGTTGTGTATTAACTTGCAATAGATGTTTACCTGCCATTTTGTACGGAAATCGGATCTAGTTTTGTGTTTTTTCTTAAAGTTTCAGGTAAATTAAGAAAAAGGGATCAAGTCTCCCCAGTCTCCCCTAATGAGCGTATCACTTATGCCTTATTTTTTTATCTGTATTAACGACATTTTAAGCCCTTGGATAGTTCATCTCGGGACCCACGCTGTACTTCCCTTCTGAAGGAAGAACTCACATTTTGTGAGTTTGTCGGGAGTGGGATTCGATCCCAGGTCCTCGGCGTGATAGTCAAGTGTTCTAACCATCGCACCAGGTCCGCTCCACTTATGCCTTATTTTGTATTTATTACTTAATCCTTTATTCTCTTTTCAGTGTACCTTATTACCATACATGGTGCACTAAACAACCTTTTTTTTAGCAAATCACTGTTCACATCACCATATTAATGTATGCGAACATGTTTGAATATCTATATCGTTATCTGGAAGCGTTTGGTACGGGAGGTCCACATTTTCATCTTTCCCCTCGATTCCAAGGTGTAGAATGTTTTCAAATATTGACTATGTTGAAATCGTTCTATCCCTTGAAATCTTCTCTGCGGAACATGCTGCACAGTTGTCCTGGCCGTTAGACTAGAAAAAAATATAGACAAAGTCTTCATTTTCCAGAATGCATTCAAGTAATGGTTGCATTAGTGTGATATTAGATTAGATTAGAAAAATAATTTCCCATAGACTAGCCAAAACCGATTCACGTACCCTATATACCCCCGTAATACTATTGAAACGCCAATGAAATTCCCTGAAACAACCCCATGGAACTCCCTGGAGGTATAGTTCTATAGAATTTTGTTAAATTTTAAAGAAGTTTGAACATATTAAAAATGCAGTGATGGTAGTTAAAACCAGTTATAAAAAATCATTGAGTGCCTTGTTGCGAGCAGACGCTATCTTTTCAAGCGTTTTTAAACAATCACTAAAATAATTTGCGATAAGAACAATGTACACTACAAGCTATCGTGTTTCATGTAACCAACCTTTGCGGCACATGGCACCGTGCGGCATGAATGAGAATACCAATGCCTGTTGCTACGTTGATCAATGAATGAAATTGCCCTGCACAGGTACGTAAAACACTGCTAAAATAATGAATGGGACCACTCAGCCCGCGAATCTCCCGTGCTCGACCACACAAAATGACTAGACAGGAATGGCAGGAAGTGAGCCCCATTCATGAAAACCATCTGAGACAAGCCTGTTTGGTTTGGAAACGACAAACTGATAAGGGACCGAGCAAACCCCACTCGAAAAGAACCTGCTTCCGTTTGTTAAGAAGGATGCGATAAAGTATCACCCATTTGTTCACACCGACTGCGGCTCGTATCAGCGACGCGACGACGCGCGCGCGTATCTGATAATGATTACGATGAGTTTTGTTTTTTCAGGGCTTGGTGTATATTTAGATTTACTGATGTGTGCATTAAACAAAAACGAGCAGAAGGAATCATTTAATCTTAATTGCCCTTCATGTTTTTTCAACAAACTGATATCTCTGATTTGGCAATTCATTTAAAAGCATTCTGAAGCGATTCACGTGTATGCATGAAAGCGCCAATAAATTGCGAAGTATCTATTTTTGGCCTCAATTTTTTGTTTGTCAATGGATGCTTATCGATGGAATTTCCCACCGATAAAAGCTTAATATCCTGTACGTCAATGAATGGAGCCGTGTCGCACTGATTGGAGACTTTTATCAATTCTTCGATTGATAACAACTTTTTTTCGGAACCATTCATGAAAGTCATTCTTTGCAATTGTCATAATAGGATTGATTGATAGCACTTCCGTTGGTGAAATTTGGCAAAAGCATGAAACAGTATATAAGTCTGGTGATTCTCCACGCATTTAACTACCTCTAAGATGCTGGGTTCTGCAGACCGTCAATAAATTATTATTTTATCTTCTCATCAGACACCCGAGCGGGAGGCTCAGGTAGTATGGGGTTAGGAATCGTCAACAATAGCCAACGAATGCCATCCCTGGCCCACGAAACCACTAATCTGGACGCCATGACAGCGACGCTACCAGAATGTTCACCGACAGGCACTTGTAAGATAGAAGGGTCGAGTTTGATCGCAGGGCACCGGCACCTGGGTAGAGGCAAAGAACAACCCAAGGACATAATAATATCAAATTTTGCCATCATATCTCATTTTACTATTCTTATGTTATTTATGAATAACACTAAGTAACTCGCTAAGAAAAAAAAAATCATTGAAAAGTTTGTCATTTTTGAGTTATTATTGAATAACAATAAATAACTAAATAATAAAAAAATATACAATCATAGCTAAATAAACTCTTCTAAACATCCTAAGTAAAATACCATCCCAATGGCATATTTTCCAATCATAACTTATTTTGTTATTGATGAGTTATTTTGTATTTATTTTATTTTAAATAGATTATTGATAAAGAGCAAAACTTTTCATGGGTTTGTTGGTAATAAGACCTAAAAGAACAAAAAATAATAACTCACTTTTTCCAGAAAAAAAGCAAATAATAACTAATTTTGTTATTTTAAGATCAAACCAAGTAAAAAACATTTCTGAACTTACACTACTTAATAACTTATTCAGTTATTAAGTAGTGTAAGACTGTGTAACTTATTCAGTTATTAAGTAGTGTAAGACGGGCTTGGTGGTCTAGTGGCTACCGCTTCTGATTCGTATGCAGAAGGTCATGGGTTCAATCCCTGGCCCGTCCCTTTTCATCCTACTTTGTATCTTTCTATCCTTCTCCTCTCTCTCTCCCTCTCTCTTCTCTACATATACAACTCATGTATATTCATATGTTCATAGCCATCGCTAGAACCAGAAACGAATTGGAAAAAAAGTTTCCCTCCCTTCCAATTTCCACTCACAGCGCAGTGTATATTACGGCTACAAGTTATGCAACCAAAGCGTGCTGTGCCGCTTGACCTTATTCACCTCATTCACCACACAATCTATCACCTTACGAACACTATAAATAACCTTCCATGGATCGCATCACCGACCCAACGGTTACTCCCAGATCTCCCATCCTTTCCGTCTAACAAATACCCCAGTCCGTGCTGGATGTGGGGATGCAGAGGTGATCTCGGTCTTTAGTAGCAACAACCAGCACACTCTAACATTCCTTTCCCTTCCCAACTGACTATAGCGACGTGGCCGGCGCCGGTATTGATCCAAAATGTATGAGCTGCTAGAATTGCACTTTGAGAATAGGTGGAGTGTCCAGCCCTTATTCATTTGGATCTCAGTGCAATTGGTACCAGCTCAGGTCAATAACGGAGTAGCAACCATTGACATGTATAGTCAGATCTGATCTGATCTGATCGTTTTATTCAGTTATTTTCAATTTTGAAATATTTTGTCCTTTGTTTGTTCTTATAAAGATAACATTACTTATTATTGAATTATTTTCCGGTACAACTTACCTTACCGGTCAGGCTAAGGCCGGGGTGGCCTCTGCTGTACATAGTAGCCGCCTCCATTCCACTCGGTCCATGGCTGTTTGCCTCCAGTTCCGCACTCTGCGTAGGGTCCGCAGATCGTCCTCCACTTGGTCGACCCACCTAGCTCGCTGCGCACCACGTCTTCTTGTACCGGTCGGATGACTCTCGAGAACCATTTTAGTCGGGTTGCTATCCGACATCCTGATGACGTGACCCGCCCACCGTAGCCTCCCGATTTTCGCGGTATGGACGATGGTTGGTTCTCTCAGCAGCTAATGCAGCTCGTGGTTCATTCGCCTTCTCCAAGTCCCGTCTTCCATCTGCACTCCGCCGTAGATGGTACGCAACACCTTCCGTTCGAAAACTCCAAGGGCGCGTTGGTCCTCTGCACGTAGGGTCCATGTTTCATGCCCATAGAGGACGACCGGTCTAATCAACGTTTTGTAGATGGTTAACTTCGTGTTACGGCGAACTTTATTCGATCGTAGAGTTCTGCGGAGTCCAAAGTAGGCACGATTTCCTGCCACAATGCGCCTCTGAATTTCTCTGCTGGTGTCGTCGTCGGCGGCGGTCACCAGTGAGCCCAAGTACACGAATTCTTCAACCGCCTCGATTTCATCACCGTCGATATGAATTCGGGGTGGCGGGCGCGGTGATTCCTCCCTGGAGCCCTTTGCCATCATGTACTTTGTCTTCGACACATTAATGACTAATCCGATTCGCCTGGCTTCACTCTTTAGTCGGATGTACGTTTCCGCCATCGTCTCAAATTTACGAGCAATAATATCAATATCATCGGCGAAACCAAGCAGCTGAACGGACTTCGTGAGAATCGTCCCACTCGTGTTTATCCCCGCTCTTCTTATTACACCTTCTAACGCAATGTTGAACAGCAAGCACGAAAGACCATCACCTTGCCGTAACCCTCTGCGAGATTCGAAGGGACTCGAGAGTGTCCCTGATACTCGAACTACGCACATCACTCGATCCATCGTCGCCTTGATCAACCGTATCAGTTTATCCGGGAATCCGTATTCGTGCATAATCTGCCATAGCTGTTCTTGATCGATTGTATCATACGCCGATTTGAAATCGATGAACAAGTGATGTGTGGGCACGTTGTATTCGCGGCATTTCTGCAACACCTGGCGGATGGCGAACATCTGGTCCGTTGTAGCGCGTTCACCCATAAATCCAGCCTGATATTGCCCCACGAACTTTCTTGCAATCGGTGATAGACGGCGGCATAAAATTTGAGAGAGTATCTTGTAGGCAGCGCTCAGTAGTGTGATCGCGCGGTAGTTCCCGCAATCCAACTTGTCGCCCTTTTTGTAGATGGGACACACGATACCTTCCATCCATTCCTCCGGTAATACTTCCTCCTCCCAAATCTTGGTAATGATCCAGTGTAGTGCTCTCACCAGTGCTTCTCCACCGTATTTTAGAAGCTCGCTTGGTAGTTGATCTGCTTCAGCGGCTTTGTTGTTTTTCAACCGGCCAACCTCCTCCTCAATCTCTTGAAGGTCAGGGGCCGGAAGTCTTTCGTCCTGTGCACATACTCCTAGATCTGTTACCACGCCACCTTCGGTACTTGCAACGTCGCCATTGAGGTGCTCATCGTAATGCTGCCGCCACCTCTCGACCACCTCACGCTCGCTCGTGAGAATATTCCCGTGATTATCTCGGCACATGTCGGCTTGTGGCACAAAGCCTCTGCGCGAGCGGTTCAGCTTCTCGTAGAACTTTCGTGTGTCCTTAGCGCGGTACAGCTCTTCCATCGCTTCGCGATCTCGTTCTTCCTGCTGGCGCTTCTTCATCCGGAAGACTGAGTTCTGCCTGTTCCGCGCCTGTTTGTAACGTGCCTCATTCGCTCTCGTACGGTGTTGCAGCATTCTCGCCCATGCTGCATTCTTCTCGTTTTTCAACTGTTCACATTCGCCGTCGTACCAGTCGTTTCTGTGATTCGGAGTCGCGAAGCCTAGTGCTGTAGCCGAGGTACTACCTATGGCGGATCGGATGTCCCTCCAGCCATCTTCAAGTGTAGCTGCGCCAAGCTGCTCTTCCGATGGTAGGGCCACTGCTAACTGCTGCGCGTAGTCTTGAGCCACTTCTACGTTACGAAGTTGCTCGATGTTGAGCCGCGGCGTTCGACTTCGACGCGCGGTGATAACTGTCGAAAGTTTTGAGCGCATGCATACAGCTACTAAGTAGTGATCCGAATCTATATTCGCACTGCGGTATGTGCGGACGTTGGTTATATCTGAGAAGAATTTACCGTCGATTAGAACGTGGTCGATTTGGTTTTCTGTTTGGTGGTCGGGTGATCTCCAGGTGGCTTTGTGGATATCTTTGCGGGGGAAGAAGGTGCTTCGGACTACCATACCACGGGAGGCTGCAAAGTTTACGCATCGCTGGCCGTTATCATTCGATACGGCGTGCAGGCTGTTTCGCCCGATTACCGGTCTGTACATTTCCTCCCTTCCTACCTGCGCGTTCATGTCGCCGACAACGATTTTCACGTCACGCGGCGAGCAACCATCGTATGTTTGCTCTAACTGCGCGTAGAACGCTTCTTTCTCGTCATCAGGTCTCCCTTCGTGTGGGCAGTGGACGTTGATGATGCTGTAGTTGAAGAAACGGCCCTTAACTCTCAACATGCACATCCTTGCGTTGATCGGCTGCCACCCGATCACACGTTGTCGCATCTTGTCCAACACTATAAAACCTGTTCCCAGTTCATTGGTGGTGCCACAGCTTTGGTAGAAGGTAGCCGCTCGATGCCCGCTTTTCCACACTTTCTGTCCAGTCCAACAAAGTTCCTGCAACGCCACGATGTCGAAGTTGCGGGGATGTAGTTCGTCGTAGATTATCCTGTCACATCCTGCGAAACCTAGTGACTTGCAATTCCATGTTCCAAGTTTCCAATCGTAGTCCTTATTTCGTCGCGTGGGTCTTTGCCGATTGTATCGAGTCGTATTTTCTCCTATGTTATTCGCAATGGGGATTTTTACGGGTGGCTTATTGGGCCTACGCCAACACTCCTGTCTCGCCGGAGGGCCATCGTGCCAGTTCTGTTTAACGTCCCAACCAACACTGGGACGACCACGCTGATGGGGCTACCACCTTGGATCTAGCTGGGCGTGGTGCAGCGTTTCTTACTCAGCCGCTGGATGCCAGAACAGACGCTGTTTGAGCCGCACCCCCTTGGTGAACAGACACTCGGATCGTACCTCCTCAATCTAGCTGAAGTCAGAAGGACAACAGTGCCCAGGCTGCACTACCAGCTAAGCACACAACTCTTAGCTGGCGGTCTTTGTCATCGCTTGACCCGTGGAAGCATGAGGTAGGAGCTTGTGAGGACCAGAGCTATATTGGACGCTCTCCTTATCGACTCACCGTTTTGCAGCCCGTACAAAGTCAGTTCTTATTTGTGTTCTTTTAGCCTTTATTCCCAACAAACCAATAACAAATTTTGCAATGCAGTCATTCATTTTTAATTGCAAAATTTGATCTTCGTTAGTTATTTTCTTCCGCCCGGGTATGACCTGCGTAGCCGACTCCGAACCCTTGAACCACCTTTTGTATAACGACTGAACTAGCCACTACTTCGAGTCCAAGCGCCATCCCCTCTGTAACTTCGAGGCGATTTGGACGTTAGAAGATGAAAAGGTATTCCAGTCGAACGCGTCTTTACACACCCTCTGGACAATATTGTTCAGAGTCCTGTCCCCACCACATGTGGTCACGCATTGTGCAGAAATGCAAGCACACGAACCAAATGTGTTTCGCCGTTTCTTCTAAATCAGCAAAAACCAGACATTCTGGAAAACCCGCACCACCGAAACGGTGTAGATGCTGCCTAAGGAAGGTATGGCCCGACAGGACCTGAGCCAGGAGGAATGCTACTTCCCTATCGGGCCTTTCGACCCAGTTATCTACCCTCGAAATCAACTTGTGGGTCCATCTTCCTTTGAGGCCAACCTGGCAGTCCTATGTATGCTGGCATATTGGCCAACCCACCTTAAGGACGAGGTTGCTAGAGTTACAAAATGGCAGGCGGTATGGCGCCCACTGGCACCTGCCTTCCTTCTTCCCCTAGCCCTAGAAATTTCAAGTCAATTGGTTAGGAATTGACTGAGTTATAGCGAAGAGTGTCCAAAATACCGGCCGCTGCCCAAGTGGTTCGCTACCCTATCTCTTAGCGACGCGTTTTTTACCCTTCTTACACCCATAAGAAGGGTATTAATACCGCTCGTAAAACCGACTTTCGATACGAGGCCCGCAGGGCTGAGTCTCATACACCAATCAACTCAGCTCGACGAACTGAGCAAATGTGTGTGTGTGTGTGTGTGTGTGTGTGTGTGTGTGTGTGTGTGTGTGTGTGTGTGTGTGTGTGTGTGTGTGTGTGTGTGTGTGTGTGTGTGTGTGTGTGTGTGTGTGTGTGTGTGTGTGTGTGTGTGTGTGTGTGTGTGTGTGTGTGTGTGTGTGTGTGTGTGTGTGTGTGTGTGTGTGTGTGTGTGTGTGTGTGTGTGTGTGTGTGTGTGTGTGTGTGTATGTGTGTGTGTGTGTGTGTGTGTATGTGTGTGTATGTGTGTGCGTATGTTACAAAAAAAGTCACGCACGTTTCTCAGCCGTCTGATATTCTCTTAGTTGCAAATGAAAGCTACAACATCCTAGTAGAACCCTATTGAATTTTATTACGATCGGACATTTGATTACCGAGATATCTTTCGAAGAGTACTTTAAAGTAATATTGGCTAGCTTTTTGAGAGATTTTTGTCATTAACATATTGATGAATATCTCAGCCATCTGTCAACCGATTTGAGTTCTCTTGGCAGCAACTGAAAGCTACAACATCCTAGTAGAACGCTCTGAAATTTTATTTCGATTGGACATTTGGTTACTGAGATATCTTTCGAAGAGTACTTAGGAGTTATACAACTAAACTTTTCGAGATTTTTAACAAAGTGTATCATACTGAATATCTCAGCCGTGTGTCAATCGATTTGGGTTCGCTTGGCACCAAATGAAAGCTACAACATCCTAGTAGATTGCTCAGAAATTTTATTAGGATTGGACTTTTGGTTACATAGATATGTTTCGAAGTGTACTTAGGACTTATTCAACTAAACTTTTTGACATTTTTGACCAAGTGTATCATAATAAATATCTCAACCGTCTGTCAACCGATTTCGGTTCTCCTGGCACCAAATGAAAGCTATATCATCCTAGTAGAACCCTATAAAATTTTATTACTATTGGACATTTAGTTATCGAGATATCTTTTAAAGAGTACTTGGGAGTAATACAGGTTAACCTTTTGAGAGATTTTTGACCAAGTGTATCATAATAAATATCTCAGCCGTCTGTCAACCGATTTAAGATCTCTTAGTACCAAATGAAAGCTACAGTATTCTTGTAAAAGGCCCTGAAATTTTATTTCGATTGGACATTTGGTTACTGAGATATCTTACGAAGAGTATTTCAATAAATTCCTTTTTTTATTATTATATTCGTTTGTTATCTTGCATGAGCTTTTGACCAGTCTATGGGAAATTATTGTTCAATCAATAATGCTGACCTCATATAAAGTGTATACTAGCAGGTTATTGTTTTCAATAAAATTATAAATAATAAATTACAAATAAACAGGAATTCTATGAAAACTAACAATATGTTAAATGCAAGCTTTGAATTTATGTATTGTGAGAAATATGTATGAACTGGACAGCCAAAATAACTAGCTAATTCCAAAACTGATTAGCATAGTAGATATATTATTTTTGTCCTTTTTACACCATAACCATCATGAATACCAAGTACTTCGGAGCTCATTTATTCGACTGATTAAGAGATATTAGACAAAGTGTATCTCGCTGATTTTCTTATCCATTTGTTAATCGATTCAAGATCTTTTGGCAGTTAACAAAAGATACAATATTCCAGTATAAGCTATTTTTTTATAACTTCTCACAAGATTCTAGAAGGTGTCTGGCATTTCTGGTAGTTTAGTCCATGGTCCATGATGCTTTTTTGGAAACCAATCCACTAGATGCCAAATCCACAATATTTTCTAGAACTTTTGATCCATCACACAAAATAAATATGTTAAATTCAAATAATACAACAATAATTTCAATAAGTGTAAGAAGGGTTCTGTTCACCATAGGTGGATTAAATCGGGTTTTTATGAATTGGAATCTGCTTTGTAAATTGGATCAGAAATTAACTTCGTTAAGAAATTCATCCCATAGTTATCTCTGCGCATTTCGACCCGTTGCATAAAGCCTTTCGGAATGAATTGAGGTAGAACTTCCGTGTTTCTTGAGCAGTAGCTCCATATTTTCGCACTTCGTGAGTTTTAATAGTATGACTTTTCGAACACCGAATTTGTTTGAGACACCACATTCAGTAGCTAATCAAGCACAGCTGGTTAATTTATCATCAGTCCTACTTAAAGCCACATCCGGTCACGTCTCTTTTTAAAACAAATAAGTTCCGACCATCCCCCAATCGATGAATGAAGAGGCTAAATGCGCCACTTAATGTGCGTCATCGGTCTCACCCGCTCGCGACGCGAACATCAAAAAGAGGAAACCCTCTCCAAACCGATCATCATTTGGGTTGTTTTTGTCGTCGCGAAAATACTATACCGAAAAGCAGCCGTTGTGGGGTGGTGCTACAAACACAGAAATTAATTGAGTCATCTGCACACGTTCACACTGCCACTAGCTGTGGGTTGCGGCTTTCTTCAATCATCAGCCAGCAGCAGGAACGAGTGTAACGTGCTGGATGCGCACTTTTGTTTTACGATCCAAGTGCGGCAAGCAACTGCCGACAAAGCCGGACACCCGCAAGTGGGCGGGTGACTTCTGTGTGCAAGAGCGGATTTCAATACAATACTGTAATTATAAAAGTAGGGTAGTTCGTCAATTTTCAACAGTTAGGACTGTAGCTTTCTATGGAATCGACACCAACATTTCAAAAGTGCGTTACTGCTTTTAGAAATACCATTTAATATTTATTTTTCACATCCTAATGTTGATAGTACAACAATAGTACACTACTCGGTTTGTGGCTGCCGCTCTCCATCCTCGGTCACGCCGAATGTGCGCCAGATCACGCTTCACCTGCCCCCTCATCGTGCTTCTCGGCGCTCCACGCCGTCTTATCCCAATATCAGCAGTCTACTACCGACAAAAAAAGTGGAATGGCGTATATGAGGCAACAGTCCCTCAAGCCAAAAAACCAAAAAAAAAGTCTTGTCCCAACTGGATCAGTATCGAACACCAACATTGCAGTATTCCAACAGGATGACCTACTGGGTTCATAGTAGAGGGCAGCGAGCTTGTGGTCAATTCTTCTCCGCCACACTCCATTGTCCTGCTCACCACCGAGTACTTGCAGGTCCTCCTCGAGCTCGTGTCCATAGAGGACCACCGGACTTATAAGCGTTAAGTACATTGTATTCTACCTTGATTAACGGCTACGCAGTCTTGGGATATGAAAAACGAGTTGTTTTATTCATCCGACGTTTCGACACGGAGATAATGTCTTCCTCAGGGGGAAATAATTTAAGTCCCCAGACTGCGTACATACATGTACCTAGAGGAGTAAAACATTTGCAAATTGATAGAACCGAGTAACCCATCGAAATAAAAAGAGAGAGAGAGAGAGAGAGAGCTATCGAGATGTAGAACATCGACATACTGAATTAAGAGTCGACTGTACATGTTCATTGATTTTGACGCACTCACCACCACTTCGTGTTTTAGGCGAGTGTACAGCTCTGCCAACGCTCCAAATGTTCCTGGCGATAATATTTAGGTCGTCCGCAAAGCACACGTGAAAATCATACCCCGGCTTTTGAGCCTGGCTCGTCGCATTACATCTTCCAGAGCGATATTGTAGAGTAGGCAAAGGAACCTGCCACCTTATCGCAATCACCGTCGAGCTTCGAATGAACTAGATATTTCATCCGAAACCCTTGCGTAGTTGTGCACATCGTCCATCGTTACTTTGATTAGTCTTATTAGTTTTCCTGGAATGCCGTTCTCGTCCATGATTTTCCATATGGCTCTGTGCGGTTGTTATTGTCGTACGCCCCACCCTGAAGTCAACGAACAAGTGATCCGTTGAAACCTGGTATTCACGGCCTTTCTGGAAGATTTACCTTACGGTGAAGTTCTGGGCCGTTGTCGGCTGGCCGTCGATAACTTGCCACGAAATCATTTGCTTTAGGAGACAGACGCACATTGGAGTAAATCACATCAAAACCTGATCATAAGTGGAAAAACTCAAAATGAAGTAATTGGGATTTCCGTTGTGTTTTTGCTAAGTGTATATCGTGTAATCGTTTGACAGCTAAGCAGTATCCAAATGTTTTGTTTACGCTTATCAGAAGAGGTTAAGTGAAGCTGAAGTTTAGCCGTTTTCTTTGATATGACTCACAACGCGTGCTAGTTTTGACCGTACAAAGTAAATGAAATTGATAGTCAATCAATTCAATGATGCAGTTTGTTAAAGAAGGTTAATGTTGTTATTCTGTTAATTTGAAACCCAAACAAATTGGCGTTGAATTTACATATAATATATGAAAATATTGAAAAAAATATTTGATGGAATTCTTTACCGTACATTCAAAATGAAATAAGTTGATTTTCCGGCTGTTTCCGGAAAATCTGCTTTTAGTGTATGATAAAACTATTGTTCCTCTTTCAAATGCAGAAAGAAAACCTTCCGGATGTTTCCGATTTCAAAAGTTGCATCACTTTAAAAAAAACGTGATAATTATATTATTATATGATATTATTTGCCTTAAAACACTATTTGGCCCTCTGGACGTATTTTTGCTGAAAACTAGAATTCAACAGCTTTCAAGCTAAAAAAAAAGTTTAAAATCGGTCAACTGGTTCAAAAGTTGTGATTTTTTGAAAAATTTTAGTTTCGAAAAATCTGACTTAAAATTGGTCACCCTAATGACGAAATAAAAAAAAATACGAAAACTATGAAATACGTTTCATTACTAATTTGGGTTGCATTTGGGTTGCGAAAATGCGTCAAAATAATTTTGATCAGTTTTGATGTACTACCCGAGCAGAGGAAAATATCAAAATAATAACAACGGAATCACAAAACCTGTTTTTATATCTCGGTTTGTTATTATTAACTTATTAAGTCATCACCGTTCTATAACATGTTCTGTTCGGCAATCTTATTTTGTTATGATCGTGCTCTTGGTATATTTACTTTAAATTACATTTCAATAACATGTTTTGTTGTAGCACAAGTTCAGTTATTATTGTGTCATTGAGACTGTATTAATATTACAACATAACTAGCTTTGCAATCAAAACTACACCATTCGAGATGTTCGTTGTTCGCATCATTCCGTGAGGAACTGTATGAGAAATTATTATTTTGTCATCAGTTCCTCTTCTTTCTGACATTACGTTTTAACTGTGACAGAGCCAACTTATCAGCCTTTTGTTTTATAAGCACTTTGAAAAGTATACTTGTTTTTTTTTGTCCCAATTTCAGTTAAGTATGAATATGAATATAAAGAGTGTAATAGAGTGTTAGCCATTTTATGAAACATTTTGGATCAACTGGTGGAATTCAAGGACGAACAACACTTTTTGGACAAAAATGTAAAAAAATAAGTCATCAAGAAGAAGAACTCTATTGATTATTATTTTTAGACACTTTATTTTTATTGATTTCACTGCATCGATCCCACTTAGATTCACTTGGATAAATGTGTCAATCAATGAGGTAATAATGTAAATTAATCAGTGTACGCAGAATATGCCACCGCAAGCGAAAAATAGGCAACAAAGAAGGCACATCAACAACGTTAGCAGATAATGACAAAATCACTCCCGAGTTTGTTCACAACAAAAACGGTAGGAATGTCTCAGGTAGGAATATTTGTCTCGTTCTATTCACATCGTGATTTTCGTATTGTTTTACAACTGAAACTCAACTCTGAGGTTTGCAAGAGTCTTATTTCGTACAAATGCTTATGAATTCGATAATGTGGGTCGAAAATTTCAGCAGAAAAGCCGGAATATCAGCACACGCATGGCAAGCGATGTTTGTTTTATTGCTCTCAACGCCTGACATGCGTTTGTTGCGGAGCGCCTTTGTTACCAACATGCACCGCTTAGGACAAAGCGTTTGTTTTTCGGCGTGATCCGTTTTTCGTACCCTGAAATTAATCTTATAAACAATGAACCACCTAATAAAGGGCTTCTAAACGTCGGTAGTTTTTCATCTTAAGTTGTTTGGAAAATAAACGAAAACTATTGTTTCTCTCTTTTTTCGATAATAAATCGCTTGCGACAACAATAGCGTCCCAATTATGAATGAAACATTTAACAATATAGACTGTTTCAGAAATTATAAATACACTAACGATTGACTGTCACTTTAATTTTAGAGTGATATGCAGGAAAGTTCCTAATAGGTCATATAGTAAACACTCTAAGGATACAAATAATACCAACTTTGTTACCATTTCGTGCAAAAGATAGAAAATTGAGATCTGTAAACCAAAGGTTAAAAATTAAAAGTTGCACAAAACGGTCATGAAATATAAGACAGTGGAACATGAAAAATCTTATAAATGAAACATTTCTTTAACAAACATCATGGAAATTACTGTATCAATAAGAAAATATGTTTCTCCATTAGCCAAAGTTATTTTGGCCGAAAAAAATTGTCAAAAACCAACATTAAAAGCCTTCATATTGTAAGAAGAAAGTGGCAAAATTTTGAACACCACTAGCTGAAACAAACATATAACAACCTAATACCTTAACAACTGTTAATTACATTTGCTTTGATAGTATGACAAGCATTGCCATCTGAAGAATGGGATGACCTGCAAAAAAAACTTAGTTGTAATGAAATGTGTTCATAAACGCTAAGAAACTGTGTAGAAATCCTTACGTTGCTTAGAAAAACCTTTAAAAAATAAGAAAGTTGATCTCATCAAAATTCTATGAAAAGGACCTCATGAATTTTTCCCAGGTTTTTATGACTGCATTTATTAGACAAGCTATTGAGGTAGCGAATGTGATAAAGAGTAAGATTATTTTAGGAATTTGATAAGAAATAATGTTGAAAACACCCTTGTGTAAATTTAATTTTCAAGCATAAAGCAAATAAATAAAGAACTCGATTGTTTTTCAAAATATCATGACAGTTTACATGGAACGTCAAAATGTGGGATGCAATATACTGTATTCTGAAAACAATTGGTTAAAATCATCAAAACACATCTTTTTATTAGAAAAAGAAAGTGTATTTATAATTTCTGAAACAGTCTATAGATGCTATTGTTGCGTATCTAATTGAATTCATATGGGACAATGGAGGAGTTCCTATCCGCAACAGAAAAGAAGCAAATTTTGTTTTCAGATTGTTATGAATAACTTATTCATATCAAAATTTGTTATTGAAATATTTTAAAAAATCGCTGTTATTAAGTTGTTATTGAAACTAACAAAACATGTTATTAAACAGGTCTTCGAGGAACATTTTTTTGTTATATTTTTTGTTATTTTGCCGCTTATGACAGACAAGTTTAGAACAGGATATGTTATGTAAATAACATGAAAATAACTCTTTCCGTTACTCAGTTATTTTTCCAAAATAACACATTATATTATGCTGTTGCTATTCCCTTCTGCTCGGGTAGGTGCTCCACTGTGAGACGTCGGAAGATTAAATGGGAGGCATTCAAAACGGAAATCGCTTGGAAGTTCTCACATTCCAGTTGGTCGTTTTTCTTACGAATTGGACAGATTATCCCTTTCTTCCAATCCTCCGGTAACTGTTCGGTTTCCCAAATCCGGACCCATAGTCAGTGCAGGCAGGTAGTTTTTTGATGATTTCAGCTCCAATACCATCCTTGCAGCAGCTTCGTTGGTTTGAAGCTGGTGAATGGCATGCTAAGGGGCCATCCATAAGCCGCGTGAGCATGCTAGACCACGGTCCTTACATTTTTTTTGTATGAACAAAAAACCACGCGGGTATGTAGTCGTTGCCTTTGTTGTCTCCGTTCCCACATTCTCCACGCTATTCAGGTACTCATCGTACTGCTGCTTCCATCTTTCAACCACCTCACGTCCGTCCGTCAGAAGGCTTACATCTTTATCCCTGCAGTTATTGGCTCACGACACGAAGCCATTACGGAATACGTTGGAGCTTTGATAGAACTTCCGTGTTTCCTAGAGACGGCACAGCAGTTCTATTTCCTCGTACTCCGCTGCTTCTAGGCAATATTTTTTTCGCCAGAAGAGACGGGTCTGCTGTTTTCGCTCCTGTTTGTAACGTTCTACGATCTGCTGGATTCCTTTCTACAGCATTACCGCCCGCGCTGCCTTCTTCTCCAGCAAAATCGCCCTGCACTCCTCGTCGAACCATGCGTTCCGTCGTCTCCATTCCACGTAACCAATAGTACTCTGGTCTGGGCTGTGTCGTTGATGGCTGCTTTTACTGAAATCCAACAGGGGCCACATCGAGCTCGCCATCATCTGGTAACGCTGCTTCAAGATTCTGCGCGTATGCTGAGGGTTCATTCACAAATATCATAACGCCAAAATTTGCCTATTTTGATACCCACCCACCCCTTCGTAACACTGTTTGTATGGGAGGAAAAAAAAAAATGTTCGGGCTGTAACACCACGAAGGACACCCACCCACCCCCTCGAGCGTTATGACATTTGTAGTTCAGAAGGCCGGCTTCAGAGGCACGTTATCCTCCATTTGGGACATTTGTGCCATTCGGAGAAGTCGATAATGTCAGAGAAGTGACGTCCGTCAATCAAAAGGTGCTCGATTGGCATTGGCGTAGCTAGGATTTTTTCCGGTAGGGGCCCAGGGGGGGGGGGCTGATTTGAGATAACTTTTAACCCTTGAAGACACACGCCGTTGTGAAAAATAAAACACTATCAAAAAACCTCGCTCGTCGTATTCAGCGCAAGCGCGTTGCCGTTTCAGCTGCTTGATGGCACGCGTCCTGGAAAGTTAAGAGATATGGGCTCCCGAAATGACTGTTTTAGATTTATAGTTCCTAGTTTCGTTAACTATATGAGTATGAACCATGGTATGAACAATTGCTCCAGCATATATTCCATAGCCTGTTGCAGTGATTACATCATGGATTGCTCAGAGATTCCTTCAAGAACTCATCTAGGGATTCCACCAGATATTTTTTCGAGGATTTGTCCTGGGATATCTTTAGAGGATTCTCCAGTGATCTTTCACGGTATTTCTGCAGATAGTCCTTCAGAGATTTCTTCAGGGATTTCTTCATATATTCCTTTCAGAATTCCACAAGAGATTGCTCCAATAATTCCATCTGTAATCCTTCGAAGTATTCCTGCAGGAATGTTATCCAGAAGTACTATCTGAAAATTTAACTAGAGATAAATTAAAAATAAATCCAGGAATTGCTTAAACAATTTGTACAAAAATCCAAGAGTTCCTCTACGTTCTTTTTTCAGGAATTCTTCAGGAATTTCAGATTTTAGATTTCCTCAAGAATTTCAGTGATTTCTGTGGTACTTCCTCCTGGATTTTTTTAGAAACTCGTCCTGGAATTCCCTCAGGAATTGCATCTTGGATTCCTTCAGGAATCCGTCCTGGAATTCCTCCAGAAATACATCCAGGAAATCTTTTTGGATTCCTCTACGAATTCCTGCAGGGATGCCTCTAAAAAAATCCTACAGGGATTCGTTCAGAAATTTCTTCAGTTATTCCTCTAGAGATACCACAAGGAATTCCTCTAGAGATTCCTCCAGGGATTTCTCCCGGAATTCCTCCTCATAGTGCTCCAGTGATTTTTTAAGGAAATCATCCAGGGATTTTCTCTTGGGATTTCTCGTGGAAACTATACGAGAATTCCTCCAGGTATTCCCCCAGGCATGTCTTCAGCAATTTTTCCAGGGGTTCCTGCAGGCATACCTTCAGGAATTCCTTTGGGGACTAGGGATTGCTCTAGGAATTCCTCCGGGAATTTTTATAAGAATATCTCCTGACATTCCTACAAGAGTTCCTCCAGGGATTTTTATAGGGATTTCTCCAGGGATTCCTCCAAGGATTCCTCCAAGGATTCCTCCAGAATTTTATTCAGCGGCTCCTCCTGGAATATCTTCAAGAACTTCACCAGGAATTAAACTAGGAATTCTTTCGGAAATTCCTATCCAGGAATTCTTTCAGAAATTCCTCCGGAATTGATCTAGGAATATCTCCAGCAATTAATACCAGGGATTTCTTCAGAATTCCCCCCGGAATTCCTCCCCGAATTTATCCTGGAATTATTCAAGGTATTCCTCCAAGCATTCTTGCAGAAAGATCTCCAGGAGTTTTTCCTGAAGTTCCTCCAGGATTTCATCCTGGCATTTCTCCAGGGACTGCTTCAGGAATACCTCCAAGAATTCTTTCAGGAATTACCACAGGTATTTCTTCAGGAATGTCTCCAGGAAATCTTCCAGGATTCCTCCGGGAATTCTTACAGGGTTTCCTCCAGGTTCCATTTATTCAGGTATTTTCCCTCAATCGATTCTTCCAGACATTCCTCCAGGAATTCCTTCAGGGATTCTTCCTGAAATTCCTCCTGAAAGCGCTACCTTCGGAAATCCCTCCAGGAATTCCTCCAGGAGTAATTTCCGGAGGAATCCGAAAGGAATTTCCAAAGGAATTCCTGGAGGAATTCCTGAGAAACTCTTGGAGGAATTCCTGTAGACATTCCTTGAGGAATTCCTGGAGAAATTCCTGGAGGAATTCCTGGAGAAATTCCTGGAGGATTTCCTGGAGGAGTTCTCCTCCCCGAACATCTAGGAATTATTCCAGGAATACCTCCAGGAATTTCTCCAGAAGTTTCTCCAGGAGTTCTTCCTGAAGTTCTTTCTGAAGTTCTTCCAGGAGTACCTCCTTGCATTCCTCTAGGATTTCATATAGGCATTTCTTCAGAGACTCCTTCAGGAATTCCACCAAGAATTCCTTCAGGAATAACCCCAGGAATTTCTTTAGAATTTGATCCAGAAATTCCTTTAGAATTTCCTACAGTTATTCCTCCAGGAAATTCTTCACGAAACCCTCCAGGGATTCCTTCAGAAATTTATTGGATGCTTTCGACTTTCGAACGAAACCTCCAAAACAAATTCCTTCAGAATCAATTTCAGGAATTTCTTCAGGATTTCCACCAGGATATTTCCAGGAATTCCTTTAGGATTTCGTCCAGGGTTTGCTCCAAGAATTGATCCAGGGATTTCTATAGGAATACATCGCGGGAATGCTCCGGGAATTCTTCCGGAAGTCCCACCCAGATATATGCTTGCATCACGACGAATCAGATAATACTTATATCATATACTGATTTATCGACCGTATTCTATTTATAACTTGATGATTTTTGTGACTATATCGGTCTCTTTCTACTCATAGTATAAGGGAGTAGAGATTAAAGTGGATAATGAAATGATAGATATGATAGAATTCGCTAGGTAGCGAACAAGTGTGAAAATTTTATAGAAGGTGAAATTAGGCAAGTAGGCCATGTATTGAACGAATACATCGAATGCGTGAAACTTCTGCCGTGCGACCTGTGCTTTTAAACAGATCGGCTTGGTTGGTAGTTAATACCACCTTACCAAGACTGGCAAACGTTTCAGGCACCCGACTGCCTATGTATTGTTCTGTTTTCATCATAAATTCTATTGATCGGTAGCTTTTTTGGAATTCGCACTCCGTTCATAGGGGTATGCCTATATCGCGGCATGATCTTTCTATTAGCTTTTTCGATCTTATTGGATAGAACACTTTTCTTTTTAAGCCAAACTTTTTATATCATACTAGCTGTACCCGACAAACGTTGTCTTGCCTACTGCGTTTTTTGACGTTTCAAGTTTCTATCCAAGTCCAAGTCCCCGGTCACAAAATGTATGGGCACTGATTTATCGACCGTCATTATCTTTCATTATCCACTTTGATCTCTACTCCCTTATACTATGAGTAGAAAGAGACCGATATAGCCACAAAAATCATCAAGTGATAATACTTATTCCAAAAAATTGCATTGAATCAGTGGCATCTGGGGGATAATTTTTTCGAGCGATTGAACTTTTCGGGCAAATGGTTTTTTGGACGAATTACCTATTCGGGTGAATGAAGTTCGAGCGAATTGTTTACAGTGGGAGTATGGTGAATATAGGGTTTTTCATCAATGTTTCGACTTCTGAATTATCATTCCTCAGTTACAATTCACAGTGATCCAACTTATTTCGTAGACTTGTTATACAGCAGTTGATCCTGCCATGAACTCAAGTGAACTTGTTCCCTTCAGCCATTGTGAAGTCATGTGCGAAGTTCGACTGTGATAATAATGAGTCTGTCTACCTTAGGTTCATTTCAGTAGTGGCTTGGCTTCAATCACAAACGCATCACTTGTTTCGATTTATTTACTGCAGTTCTTCCCTCGCTCCCCATGAGCTGTTTTGTCGTCATCTCGGTGATCGGATTTGAGTGACCGATCGAGCAAACGAAGCGACGTCGACTGGCTACCGGCGGCGATGTGTTACACGATAATTACCATTCGACCGTCAGCTACTGCGCGACTACATCCGGTCCTTCTCGGCTCCAGCAAAGAGCCAACATAACAGCCACGTCCGTCCGTCCGTCACTTCGGTTGGGTTGGGATTGAGCTGACCGTCCATCAGCAGAAAGACAAGCGGCGGACGACGCAGAGAAGAGAAAGATTACGCGCAGAGCGACACGAAAACCGATGGCCTCGAAATGATCCTCATGATCTGAGCCGTGTCGTTGTTTGCCAGTTAGGTAGGTAACAGGTAGGTACAGCCAGGCGGGATGCTGGGCTGGCTGATCAACCTGTTTTCCGAGACAGACAGCTAGAGCGCGAGCGCGGGGCTACAACTCATTCACTCCTGATATCAACAGGCTGATATCAGAGCAGAGGTATAATCAATCTTCTTTTCGATTTCTCTTCCTTCTCCGCTCGCTCGCCGGTCACTTTCCTCTCCTGCTGGGCATGTCCGTGTCGTTTTCATCGGCGCAAGTTCATCCGCCGAGACACTTCGCATGGCAGGTTGATTCCATCAGCCGTCGTCGTCAGGAGAAGGGGATTGAGCGGGGTGATGGTTGCCCGGGGGCCGGGAAAGGGAGATTGACCATCAAAAGTCAGGAGCATAAGAAAGGCGCACATACATAGATGAAAACCAGTAGTCGGACATGGAGTTTAAGCCGTTGATGAGATCATGCCACCGTTTATGTAGAGCCATGTGCGCTTCTGTTTTGGACGTGCGGGACGTTTGGCGCAGAGGGCAATGTGGAGCGCAGAGCAACCCGACGGAAGTCGCATCAAACGAGAGAGAATTGACGTGGGATTAGAATGTCCGTCAGTTGGAGTTCCACAACAACGGTCATCAGTGCAACATGAAGCATTCACATCAGCTCAGCATACAACATACAATATCATTCTGAGCTAATAGGATATTTCAAACGCTGGAGAAAATATTATAGGAACGAGAAACTATTGAGTCTTATTCCGAGTTTTAGGGCATGCTGTTTCGATGTTGCATATTACAATGTTTTATTGCAAACATATCAAATTTATTGTGAAAATCCCGATACATTCTTTTGCATAGAAAGTTACGAGTTAATTATGAGCATTCGTAAAATGAGTCAAGTGGTATTGTGCTTTGCGCGCTTTGCGACTAATGTTAAATGTTATTTATTGCACATGTAGTAAGATGAATGCCGTCGAATTTGAAAAGGAACGTTTTTGAAAATCTTACTATAGAAACGTAAAGATATTAAAAGAAATGGTTGACGAGGATGACCACAACTAAATAAAGTTCTTTTATGCATTTGTTTATTTGGAAGCCTATAGATCATTCTAAATACATTCTTTACTACACCAACGAACCTAATCTCAAAATGACTGACAATTCTCACGTCATTTTGACAGATGTATCATGAGCATGAAAAGGACGGCAACAAAATCGATAAAGTAGAAATATTGCTTTTTTCACTGAAAATTTTCCTTGCTTCGCTGAGCAACATGACGTTTCCTTCCAGCGAAGGCTTACGCGATACAGGAAATCACTGAATTTCACACTAACACAGCAGAAAATCTGTCAACAAGACCTAAATACACATGCATTTTCAGCGAAACGCTCTATTTGCGTGACAACAATCCACTCCCGGGCGACCGCCGTCAAATATCAGGATTGCCAACTGCCCGGCGACTGCTGTCAGTTTTCTTTGTCGCCGAATCTGGCGCTGGGTCTTCGGCGCGGAAACCCAAAGGTGGGAATAAAATTTTGGGGTTTGCGCGCAATATTATCCGTCTTTTTTGCGCATGTGTGCGGTCTGTCAAAATGACCTGAGAATTGTCAAACATTTTCATGGCTAGCTTCAGGGCCGGATCTAAGGGGGGGCCGGGGGGTGCCAGGGCCCCGGGCCCCCACATTTTAGGGCACCCACAAAAACCGTTTTACTTGTTAAACATTAACTTTATTTTACCCTTTTGCTCAAATACTGTTCAAAAACAAAGAAAAACTTTTTTGCTTATCGCATTTGTACCTCTGAGGGGCCTCCACATACGCTCCGGCCCCGGGCTCCCACAATCCTTAATCCGGGCCTGGCTAGCTTTGTTGGTGTAATGAAGAATTACACCAACAAAGCTAGCCATGAAAATGTTTGACACTTCTCAAGTTATTTTGACAGACCATACACATGCACAAAAAGACGGATCATATATTCTACTTTATCGATCTTGTTGCCGTTCTTTTCATGCTCCTGTCAAAATGACCTGTGAATTGTCAGTCATTTCGAGGTTAGGTTCGCTGGTGTAATAAAGAATAGTAGCAAAAATGCATTTTAATACGTTATTAATTTTAAATTTCTATACATCTTTCGAAAGTTTAATCTTAGCGAGACGTATTTAACGGATACCTCCTGGAAATCTTTTGGGATTTTTTCCAAGATTTTCGTTCCAGAATTCACTCTTTTTTAGGATTTCTCCAAGAGTCTTCAGGGGGAGTGTGTTTTTGGAGGCAACGTCGAAATGCCGCTTTGGGTTTTTGTAGGCAAAGTGTACAGGCCGCGTTTTCATTCGGATCGTCCGTCGTCGTCGTCTATTTGACTGTGCTCATCTTCGTGATTTTGGAGGCAAAGTGAAGAGGCCATTTTTTTTTTTCATTTGGGGCTGCCGCGTCGTCGTCGTCGCAGATTTGGCTGTGCTCATCTTCGTACGGGGCGGTTTAGTGTGATTTTTGAGGCAAAGTGAAAAAGCCGCTTTTTTTATTCGGACCGGCTGCGTCGTCGTCGTCAATTTGAATGTCCACATCGTCGTACCCGTGTGTAGTTGTAGCGGTTCAGTGTGATTTCGGAGAAGAGGCCAATTAGTGGAAGATGCTGTAGCACATACGCACTGGACACTTCGAAAGATGTTAATTGGTGAGCTCTTTCCATTTTATCATAACAATAATAATAATAATAATTAATGCTAAAGGATTTATACAAATCTGCTCTGATTTTTGGGTATTTATCTAACAAATATTGAAAAGTTCGTCACGTCATGTGTCGGCGCTAGTTCCAAATGCACATTTAGTTGATAATAAATAATTTCCTTTCATGTTTTGCATGAACACAACAATTTGAATGGTTCGTCATCTTCGGTGTCGACATTTGTAATATTTTAGTCCAAATGAATAAATGTTTTGACTCAAATAAAGGTTGCATGAATTTCTGGAAAAAGAGAGGGTCGGTAAAAGATAGACGGCGAACCATGCGGTAAGATCTTTCTGATTTATTTATCACGTGTTAATACTTGTGAATTGATCGCGTTCAGCATTGTCTCGCGCGGAAACGCAAACTACAGATGCGTCGGTGTTTAGCATTGTGTTCTCCTTAGTTGCGAATGAATAACTTATGTAGGGTGAGTTTTGAGGCACAAAAGATCGCGTTCATCGTCCAAGGTTTAGAAGGGTATTTCTTCGCGAGCGCATTATTAATCGCAAATCAAAACATTACTCTCGTTTACCACGACAAAATCCTCAACACATCTCCATTTCCCCTGACCAAACTCCTAGTGATTTCTCGTAGTAACGCAGAGAATTCCTCGGTTATTGGCCTAAGCGAGAATCACGTCATCACTTCCTTCCCTATCCTCAATTGACCTGCATTCGGACGCGGCCGGCGCTGGTATTGCTTATTGAAAAGTATTGGGATTCCAGCATTTACACAATGAAGAGAAAGCTAATCCCAAGCATCATCTGTTGGTTCTTTGTGTAAATGCAGTTGTCCTTGCAATAACAGAGGAGCAACCGCGGGCGGTCAATCATGCTCATGCTCTGCTCATGCTCATTTCTCCAAGAGTCTTCAGGGGGGTTTTAAGGAGTTTCTCCTGAGATTCCTTCTTTTGGAAATTCCGAGATTCCTCCAGGAATTCCTTCCGGGTTCATTCTAGGGATTCTTTACTGAATTTATTTATGGAGTTTTTTTTTTACTTATTCGTTTATTTGGACGGCTTGGGCGCCACATGGGCATAACTGAGCCGAATTTATTTATGGAGTTGTTTTCTATGATGATGTACTTCTAAAGACTTTCCAAAATAAACCCCATTTTTTAAGGAATCTTCATATAAATCTCAGAAGGAATGCTTGGAGGAATCACGTAAATAATTCCTGGAGGATTTTTAGTACTCGTGGATGCATGCTAGATGAAAATTTTCTTTAGTAAACTCAGAAAAAAACTCCTGGAAGAATCCCAGAGAAACCCTCCCCTGGACCCCTGGAAAAATATTAATTGAATCGCCCAAATAAAATCGTGTTGAAGTTTTCCAGAGCCACTCCGGAATTTCTTCGAAACCTCAGAAAAAACTTCATGAAAAATGAGGCATCTGCAGAGGTAATTTGTTATTTTCATTCTGAGGAGACAAATATTAGCGCATGTGACGAAGTAAATTTTTACCCTACATCATTTTCTTATCCGATCTACGAAAAATATTACAAAAATCGAAAAGTAGAAGCTGAGCTTTTTGATATCTTGGATTGACGCAACTGTTGGCAGACAGAATAATCAAACATAGTAGCTTTGTTTTTGTATTGATGATTGCGATGATTGATCATTGATTCAAGTAACTGGTAGGCACAAGCAAACATTGCTTTAACAAAAGTGACGTATAATGTGTCACAGTAGAATGTGAGGATTGACTCAGATGTTAAGGCTATGGACTGGCAAACCAAAGGTTCAGAGTTTGAGTAACGTAATTTTTATCGTATTTTTTATGAAATTTGAATGCATTTTTTTCGTCATGTGGAAGTCGGTTTTCCTACAATTCAATACGCGCTAACCTAACCTACAATTCAATACGCAATAACCTAACGACGGAAATTATATGATTCTAATGAGCGGATATGATCCGCTACTCAGCTACTCAGTCCGATGTAACCCGAGCAGGAGAAAATAGCTAAAGAATAACAAACTCAGGTATGGAAAATCGAATACCTACAACCTGAATGGGTTATTAAGAAGCCCTGCATAAGAGGTAAAATACCTAAAATAATAACTGGAGTATATTCTGGGCATAACACGTGAATAATGTCCTCAGGTATGGCAATACCTAAAAAATAATCGGCGATTTTTTCCATACAAATAGCGATTTTTCTATAACTAAATAATACCTCAAGCAGTCCTTAACACCAAACACATAACTCGTTGAGGTATTTCATCAATACCTACAAAATACCAAAATAAGTTATTTTCAAGACCTGGGTAACCGACCAATACCTTGTCTTGGTATGATACCTGACTTTGGTATGCTGCAGCTATGTGGCAGTTATTCGTTCCTGAAAGGGTAAGGGAAGAATTACGGATTGAGAAATAAATTAGTTGTCGAATTCGATTTTCAACTATGCAAACAATGAAAGTTCTGTCGGAGTGATGCGTACATGCATGCGTTTTCCCTACACCAGCCATCGATTGAAAAAAAGATAACAAGGCCAGGTAAATTTTAATAATGAATTGATTCGTTTATTTTGCACTTTAGGTGCAGGTTGATATTTTCAGCATGATGATAAAAAATACGATAAAAATACACCAACGAACCTAACCTCAAACGACTGACAATTCACAGGTCATTTTGACAGCTGTAACATGAGCATAAAAAGGACGGCAACAGATCGATAAAGTAAGGTACCCCGGGGCAAGTGAGACTTACGGCTATAATTTTATCTTTTTTTTTGTTTTTAAGGCAAACATTATTCGTGGAAAATATAGGTATCACACAAACGGATACTTTGAATTCAAAAATTGTTATTGTTCTCACCATAAAGAGACCAGATATGTTATTGTTGTTCATATGTAATTTTCAATTCACTAAGTGAGATTAACGTACTCTACTATATTCGTCGTTGAAAAATAGAATATCAAATAAAGTCAAACTTTTTCGGTTTCAGGATAATATTTGGAGTGCTAGCAAATTATTTTAAGCGATAAAGGTGTAATTTATTTTCATTTATTACCTTTAGTTAACTGCTCCCACTTGCTCCAGTGCATTTCAGCATCTGGGGCAAGTGAGACCTATGAGAGTAAACAAACACAATGTCATAGTTTGATCTCGCTGTCTTCAACCTAAGTCGAAATTCACACAAAAGAGAAGTTTAAATCGGTGCCTTAAGTAATAAATCGTTGAATTATGTTCAATTACTACTATTCTAAAGATGAAGCTATTGTTTAAAAGGGTAAAGCCTTGGGTAGAACATATTTTTTCCGAAACTATCTATTTTTCATATTTTCATCTAAGCACATTCTATTTTTTTCGTTTTCCGTTGCATAATGCGTTTTTCTGAGTGTTAAGAAACCGGCCATAAAGTATGAAAAAAATGGAGAACGACTTATTCAAAGTTCACGATTTAAAAATCTTTATTCAATAATCGGGCAACTATGTAAGGAAAAACATAACATCTGTAAAACTTGAAAAATCTTTTGACGAGATTCATCAACTATGTAATATGAAAAGCAGGTTTGGAAACCTCCCGGCATTTAACTGTATAGCGCTTTTTGTATAAAAAAATCAATTTGTTTTGCACAAGGTGCTATGGTTAAATCAACTTTTTTGTCAGTTATGCGTTATTATGTATGTTACGTAATTTATGCACGATACCACAAAACACTTCCAACATAAATCACTAAACATAGTTATTCGTATAAGCTATTTAAATTTATGCTACCTTACATAAGGAAAATTACCTATTCTCGGCCGTTTTGTTCTCTTCGTCTTTGGAGGTTTTTTGAAACCTATTGAACTCAGAGTTGGTCTCAAATCCTTCCCAACTAAGCTGAATTATATGGCCAAGTTTCAGGAAATTTGGCTGACAAAAACCCCCCATGACGAAGAGAACAAACCTGCCGATAATACCCATTGTCACCCTATATGCAGCAACTATATTAAGACATTTGTACAAACATTCCGAATGAGTCCCACTTGCCCCGTGATACGCAGTAAATGAAGATCTGCTCCACTTTTCATTATATGCATAATACACAGAATATAAAAATTTTGAAACAGTTTAATGCCCGTTTTTAAGGAGAAATATACCAACAATGTCTTTTAGAGCCATTTGAATTATAAAATTAATTATGTTTAGAATGTTTTGGCATGACAAAACCAAACTAGACTTTTTTTAGGTCCCTCTTGCCCCGGGGTACCTTTGAATATATGATCCGTCGTCTTCGTGCATGTGTGTGGACCGTCAAAATGTCCTGAGAATTGTCAAACATTTTCATGGATTGCTTTGTTGGTGTCATGAAGAATTGCCGTTTTCGTTTTTGATTTAGTTCCAACCTGGGTTGGAACTGGATCAGATCACAGTTGCAACATCAATCCGACACAGGTTTGCTTGAGTTGAAATTTGTTTGACGTTTGTTTGTTTACACATTTTCCACCGATCCAGTTCCAACCCAGGTTCAAAAACGAATTCGAAATATGTTTGATTATTCTGTCTGCCAACAGTTGCGTCAACACCAGATATCAAAAAATTCAGGAAAGCTTTTTTTCGATTTCGAGCTACTTTTCGATTTTTGTGATTTTTTTTCGTAGATCGGATAAGAAAATGATGTATGGTGAAAAATGTGGGTAATTATTTAATGATTTGGTACTTTTCATGAAAGTTGTGTGTTAGAATTTCGTAGAACCAGGGATGTTTTCGATCACCTGGCAATCGTTTAACTCATTTGTCCATACCTCAGTTCAGAGACCTTATATTGAAATGAGATGTTCGGCAAAGTTGTAGATTAGTGTTTTCCTACAATTATCACCAAGGACACCATATTCTAACATTTATATATACGGCGCTAGAGCGCTAGTACAGGTCGGACTCGATTATCTGGGTGACCCCAAAATTATTTCACCCCGGATAATCGAATCACCCGGATAATCGAGCCATGCTTCTTTTCTTTTATTTTTGATGTTCCTCAATCAAAAACTGTACCTTAAACATAAAAGCAAACATACATGACGTTATAGTGCCGAAACTCAACGTCTGGTATTATTTCAAGCATATTTTTTGAAAATGAAATTTTAGCTGAAAAATGTGAAAAAAATAAAAACAATTTTCAAATAGGCTAAATTTTATTCACAGGTGTTGTATTTGATGTTTATCACATTTTTCGACATACTGTAATTTAAAAATTTGTAAACAAAGCGAAAACAAAGTTTTCCCCGGATAATCGAGCCATTTTTGCCGGATAATCGAGCCCCGGATAATCGGGCCCCCGGTTAATTGAACCCCCGGATAATCGAGTCCGACCTGTACCGCCTATTTATACTAAACGATCGAAAAATTCGATCGTTTAGTATGAGTAGCTGGTACTAACACTTTTACGACGTAAATATTAGAGTTAGAATATGGCATCCTTGGTGATAATTGTAGAAAAAATACTAATCTACAACTTTGCCGAACACAACATTCCAATATAGGGCTTCTGAACTGAGTTATGGACAAATGAGTCAAACGATTGCCAAGAGATCGAAAACATCCTTGCGTAGAACAAAGACTGTAGACACATTATCAATATGAGTGCTCCTGAAAACGCGAATATTGGTTCCAGTTGGCCATTTTGTCAGCTATATTTGCATTATCTGACGTTTCACCTTAAACATTAGAAACCATCGTTTTTTTTTCATTTAGCTGACCTTATTTCTTTGCGGTATTTGTTATGCATTTCATATTTTTTTATCGTATTTATAAATTACAAATATACACATAAATGAGAAAATAAAATTTTAATGAAAAGTGAATACTGTAAGAAATTGATTTTAAATAGGTTAAATTTATTATTTTTCAAAATTCATGTCTTAGTTATAAGTTGAAGCGCAAACAGTAGAATTCCCAAAGCGACAACAAACTGCATATTTCCATGTTCTGCTTCGAAATCAGGAAAGCTGTCACATCAGCAACGATCAACTTCCATCAATCTTTGCCGCAGCGAACCCCTGACAGACCATTCCCTTCCGAGTCTCGGAGAGCCTCCGCTCTGGCTGCGGTATGTGACCTCGAGAATAACATCGTATACAACTTTTCGCGCGTCGTTGTCTTTTCCGAAACGCCTAATCTCGAAAAAATGGGATGCACATGTGGCCCAGATGTTGTTGTTGCTGCCTGCCCGCTGCTAACTGAACTCTGAACGACTGTCGATGATGCCCCGAAGGAATGCCATCCGCCTCGATCGTTAAATCCAGAAATGTACATGCCAAAAATTAATGCGCAGTTTTCGGATGTTCCTGATCCCCGATAGGCTACACAACGCAACGCAGCCAGCCAGCGTCGCGTCGTCATCGCGTTGTTGATGGGCCCGAAAGTGCTTTCCGTCTGGAAGTGATGGTGAATATGCTAATTCCAACGTACCATAAAATTCTTTCGGATTGTTCCCCTCGCATTCTGCGGTCGAGGTAGGTCTACGGTTTTCTTCTCGGTTTCGGTTTGTTTTCCAGTGCCAAAATCAAATCATCAGCACGCCGCTGCATCACTGACTGCACAGTGGTCTTAAAGTCAACAAAAAAAAATGTGATCGTTAATGTACATGACTTTCACGCTGCGTATTTGGCTTCGAATTCTTCTCCGGATAAACTTATAAAAATGGGAATTCTTCCTTCGCGAGGGAAGTAACGCATGGTCAACCCGTTAACGCCCAAAGTATCTCACTATTAAAATCTTCAAATAACAAAGTTTTACGAAAATCTTGGAAGTCTTTGGTTTTGTTGCAATAAAATTCTTCAATGTGGTTCCTTAACCCTAAAAGGGATACCTTCATGGCCTCAGTTTCGTCACCTCGCTGAGTGTGTTCCATCAAAGACGAGCTCTGAAAGGCGCCTGGAGTCCAATGGACCCCAGGTATCCCTTTTAGGGTTAGCATTAGCATTAGCATTAAGCGAGTCGCACGAATTCGTAGGTGGTACAGTCCTAGACCGCTGTTATGAGGGTTGCCTCCTTCCCGTCCGAACCAAAGATTTGGAACTATTCTCTGACTCTTAGACAAGACTGACGCAATCCTCCAATGGTCGAGCACTGTCCTGGCCACGTCCTTGCGACTGCTGAGGGATGGGAAAGGATGGTTACGCTTGGTCAACGTTCAGGCACGCCATTGTTAGACTGCTTTGCATCAGTTGTCTGTCCACTTTATCCTGGTTCCCTCGTCATCTTGATGGCATTTGGCTGAATAACTATATTTTTCGGTGTAGATGGGGAAGAATCGACTGTATTCTGTGCAACTCGGATTTTGACGGCTACGCAGTCTTGGTCAGGTTAGATAACAACTCGTTTTGATTTAACAAGACTGCGTAGCCGTCAAAATCCGAGTTATATTTTTCGGTTGTTAATCTTCAATGTGGTTCCTCAACATCTGATTATTTCCTCAAGCTCTATTCCAGCACAAATTATATATAATAGGGAATCGCGCCACTTGGGCGGTGGCTTCTATATTCGTCTGTTTTCCACTATAACTCAGTCAAATTTGAACCAATTGACACAACTTTTGGAATGTGGTGAGATAAGTATAGTATCTACCCGTGTACAACATTTCAAGTCAATTGGTTCAAAGTTGAGTGAGTTATAGTGGAGAACAGACGAATATCGAAGCCACCGCCCAAGTGGCGCGATACCCTACATGACTACGCCATGGGCCCGGCTTAACCAGATCTTCACCGTAATGCAAATGCTCTGGAAACGCTTTAAATTCCAAATCCAAACGCATCATCTGTTCATCGACTGCAAGGTGATTTACAACAATATCGAGGTGCAGAGGGCCGAATCGAAAGATCTCCATCCTGGGCAATTGCCCGCTATTGCCTTAACCTGTTGACAAGGCCAAATTTCTGTTGACTTCCTTTGTCGCTATCAGCTTTCGATGACATCGACGACTAAATCTGGACGAACATTTGAAAAGGGCCTATCTGCTTTTTGTAAACAAACATGTTTTTGTCTCTGTAGGATCCATCTGCATCCACCCACGCACATCAACACCCTTAACAGATAGCTTGAAGAACACTTTTTCTGATAAGGGTATTGACGTGCGTGGGTGGATGCAGATGGACCCTGCAGAGACAAAAACATGTTTGTTTACAAAAAGCAGATAGGCCCTTTTCAAATGTTCGTCCAGAAATTCCACGTGAAGATCCATTTGTGAGGCTACCATGCACGAATTATATACCGCAGCCATCTGTTGATGAAGAACTGCAGCCATTGAGTGTTTTCCACTGATACAGCAGCACAGATTTCACATTCGGGTTAAAAATTCGGATTTTGGTACGTCGACTATTAAATCTGGTTGTTTTTCCATACATTTCTTAAACTCGCAAAAGCAGCCCTCACCTTCTTGATCCGTGCACCTATGTCGATCTTGGTGCCGCCATCGGCCGCCATTTGGCTACCAAGATATTGGAAGCTTTCAACATTCTCCACTGATTGCCCAGCTATCGTAAAGCTAGAAGGGTTGACCGTGTTTACATCCAGCGATTTGGCCTTGTTGACGTTGATGGTAAGACCTGCCGCCGAGGAGCGATTGGCAAGATCATCGAGCTTGCTCTGCATATCAGAGCGCCGTTAAGCTAGGAGAGCAACGTCATCAGTTAATTCGCAGTGATTTAGGTGCTCCATGGTAATGGACTGCCACAGACATCTACGATTTGGTTCACGATCAATCACACCTACCAGGATCTCCTCGATTACGATTAGGAACAGTAGCGGTGATAGATTACATCCTTGCTTCAGTCCAGCAACGACCCGGATGGGATCGGACAAAACACCGTTGTGTAGTACTCTGCACGAAAATGCCCTGTACTGTGCTTGTATGAGGCCGAGGATTTTCTCAGGGACACCCTTGCGCCTGACGGCTTCCCACATGTTTTCGTGATTGAGATGGTCGAAACTGTCGGAAATTTTCTCCAAGATATCGATGTTGTTTCGTGTGTGTGTTTATTGACTATCGTTGATAGATCTGTGATATGTATTGACACTGTGATAAGTACTCGGGTTGTCGACTTGAGGGGGCGTGTTGAGAGTGTATGAAATGTTGCAATCAGACAACCCTCATATCGAGACGACCTTTATGTAATGTAGATACACCGTGATTGTGTGTTTTCGAATGTTGTTATTATTATTGTAAATAGTGAAAATAAATTAGTCGTTCGAGTACTGTTAAGAAGTACACCGGTGTTTTGCTTTTTAACAGTACTCGAACGGCTAATTTATTTTCACTATTTACAATAACAATAACAACATTCGAAAACACACAATCACGGTGTATCTACATTACATAAAGGTCGTCTCGATATGAGGGTTGCCTGATTGCAACATTTCATACACTCTCAACAGAAACATCAGGTAGAGGGACTCTTGGAATTCATTGATCTGCTCCAGAATGAAACGGAGCGTGACAATGTGGTCCACACAGGATCGTCCGGCACAGAATTCTGCTTGCTGTCGTCAGAGAGTTGCGTCAATCTTCTCCTATATCCGGTGAAGAATCACTTTGTCGAGAACTTTGAGAACGATACACAGTAACATGGTGCCCCGCCAATTATCGCATACAGTCATGTACCCTTTTTGGGCTTCATGGCCGAGCGATTAGCGGCGTCAGTCGCTTAGTTCTCGTAAGCCTCGGAGTGTGGGTTTGATTCCCGCTCCAGTCGGGGAAATCTTTTCGTCGAACGGAAAATTCTTCACTGTGCCACTGGGTGTAACATGTGTTGTCCGTTGTCAAATGTTAGTAATGTTCAACACAGACTGGCCGGCCATGGCCTCTTGCTGAAGGCTGACGGACCCCTGGGCCTATGTTCGATTTCATCATTTCATGCTACGGACAGAGATGGCATACACCTCAGAGCGCTAAGTGAGAAGATAAAAAAATACACATTACACACAGCCTGCATGATGAGAAAGAGTGCGTGTAAAGAATTATCTTCTGCGTGGTCCGACTGCACGCGCTCGGCATCGTTGTCGCATCGCGCACGACGGTGAGCGCAGGAAAGCAAGAGAAAGTACAGTCCAACACACAGCTCACATCACAGCGCTGCGCTACTCTGTACTGCCGAGAGCCTACAACTTGCAGCTCAGTCAGCGCAGATGTGTAGCACATTCCTAGAAATGAGCAAAGCTCACGCAGAAGAAGTTTGAGCTCTGCGACGTCTCGCTCAGCTGGTGTGGCAACTTACACATTCGCACTCTCACGCAGTTGTTTTGTGGCTGAGCGATGTGTGTTTGTTGCCGGTCCACATTTGTAGCAAAAGAGAGCGGCGCTCATTTTATTGAAGATGTGTACGCAGAGCTGTTTATCAGTGTATCTATGCCATCTCTGGCTACGGATGCATGTTTCCATCACTTGCACTAATGGAGTTTCGGTGTTGACACGGGTAGCATTCATCTTAGTCCCACGACGTGAAACATCGTATCCTCTACGACGGATGTCGCCGGTGTTTGCGGCTTTCTCACCTTCATCGGCTAGGGAGTTCGCCAACGCATTTTTGTCCCGTCTATATGAGCGCTACACTTCCTTCTCGAGAGCCGAATAGCGTTGACGGGCTACGGCTTCGGTTCCTCGTGTTTTCGCTCGCTCTTTCGTGACTTTGGCGTTCCTTCGCTCCTCTATCTTCCTCCAGGTAGCAGCTGTGATCCACTGCTTTCTCCGGATCCGTAGCTCACCCAAATTATTCTCGCCGGTGGCGATGAAGGCGTTCTTGATGGCGCTCCATTGATCTTCTATGCTTCCACTTGCGGGAATATCTGCAGCACGGTTCTCTAGCTCCTCGACGAAGGACCTTTTCACCACAGCGTCTTCCAGTCGGCGTGTGTTGAACCGGTTCCCGATTTTCTCATCATGTCGATGGATCCTAGCAATGCGTAGTCGGATCTCGCCGATTAGGAGATGATGGTCGGACGCAATGTCGGCGCTACGTTTGTTCCGCACATCAAGAATCCTCCGTCTCTATTTTCGGCTGATGCAGATGGATAATTCTCGCTGAAACCATGCCGCCATTTACATAATGTCTGGGATTTAATTTTTTTTTCCTGCTTATTCGCTAGAATATGTTAAAAAGGATGAAACCACATTTTGCGAGTATGTCGATCCCAGGTCATCAGCGTGATAGTCACACTATTGATGGAACCAATCGTGATAGTCACGGACTCGACAAGCTGCATCTCGGCCCTACAATCGGAAAGACCCCGTCATCCATGGATTCAGGGGATAATAAAGCGCGCACCATCCGGTGTAACACTCCTTTGGGTTCCAGGGCACTGCGGTATCCCTGGCAATGAAACCGCCGATCACCTAGCGGGGTCCGGCCCATCTGGCGATCGCTACACTCGCACAGTGCCTTCTCAGGACCCCAAGCGCTGGATTCAGTCGGTGTTGCACGAAAACTGGCAAAAGGAATGGTCGCAATCCAGTAGATCATATCTGAGGAAAGTGAAACAAAGCATAGACTCGTGGACCGATATCAAGTCCATGAGAGACCAGACAATCATCTCTCGGCTACGGACCGGGCACTCTAGGATGTCCAATGACTTCGGAGGAGCTCACTTTCACCGGACCTGTGAGATCTGCGGTATAGACAACTCAGTGGAGCATTTTATTTGCGTCTGCCCTGCATACGAGGGCCCAAGGCAGCTGTACGGGATTTCGAGTAGTATCCGCGAGGCCCTTGGTGATGAACCGGCGTTGCTATGTTTCATCAAAGACGCCGGCCTTTATTTTAAAATTTAAGTGTGCAATATTCCATGTTTAGTTTTAATAGTCCCCAATCCTGTTTTTATCGGTGCACTTGTTAGTTAACTACTCTGTGATTTTTTCGGATTTTGTGCGTTCTGAGTTTCTTTTTGTAGTTCCACAACCGTCACTATATAAAAACCTTTTTTTTCGTCTTTTAGTTTCTTTTTAAGCTGTCTCTGTGTAGTCCATAACCATACTCTGTTAATGATACTCTGTTCGAATAACGTCATGTGAAGTAGTTTTAAGAACCACCTCTGTAGCTTTCCCAGGCGAACCCCTCTGGCTCGTCCTGTTTTTTACGACCCGGGATGAACCTGCCTACGGCAGAAAATCCCAGAATAAAAAAGATAAAAAAAAACCTATTGATGGTCTAACCATCACACCAGGTCCGCTCCGAGACACAACTTTACATTTCTATGAAGGGAAAGTATAGACCTGTTATTTGAAGTTAAAATTTTTTTGGGAGCAATCTTTGATTTGGTCGCCATTTTGAATTTTGTCATTAATTAGCGGTTTTCGCTGTGTTCGCAACCACCTATTTCAAATCCGAACTCACCATTAGAAAGCTGAGAGTCTAAGCTTTTCAAAAAACTGTCAGCCTCTTGGCAAACGAGGGATCCATCAATTTAACCCAACCAAAGTAGTTTTCATCCTTTTTTATCATATTCTAGCGAATAAGCAAGACAAATTTGAAATCCCAGACTTTATGTAAATGGCGGCCAGGTTTCAACGAGAATTACCCAGATGTGATCGATTTGATTTTACGTGACACCATCACGGGAACCTTTGCGTTGAAGTCGCTGAGGATCTTGATATCACCTTTTGTAACCTTGTCCACGACAGCATTCAGTTGGTTGTAAAGTTCTCTCTGTCTTGCAATTCGACAGCATCGGTTGGCGCGTAACAGAGTATAGCAGAATTTGACCCGCTGCCAATTTGTGTTCACCGAAGTTCGGCCACGGACTTCACTCAGTAGTAGGATCTCAAGCTTCATACGGCATGCCTCATTGGCTAGTCGTGCAAGTTTACCCTGTACACAGATAAAAATAATGAGATTTACACGTCATGTAAACTTCATTTTGATCATGTAAACTTAGTGTTATGATGGTATACATGATATATCATGTAAATTTGTGTTATATGTCATGTAAACTCTCAGAGTCATGCTGAATTACATGACATATAATGGAAGTTTACATGATACTTCATGAACTTTACATGATATGTCATGTAAACTTCTGTGATATCCCACGCTCCAATCATGTGCATCATATGTCACAGAATTTTACACTCTTTTTTCGATCTGTGTAGGACTAGGGATAGTGTTGGAGTAAACAGTGATCGCTCCTTAGTGAAAAGGTTTTAGAGTGCAGAGGCTGAGTTGACAGTATTGTATCAATGCAAAGAGAAAGAGACAGAAAAGAAAAGGCGCGCACGACAGGTGCATGTTGATGTTTTTGTTACCATTTTTCTTTAATAAGCTAACCGTCATTGAAACCAAACCTAATAAATAAGTTCTGTTCGATAGTAGTACTTTTGTAGTTTATTCCTTCGTTTGCATAATCCCTCAGAATCGGTAGACGGCCGACAGAATATACATTTCATGTTCCATTTCTTGTCCGTTAATTCGCAGTAAAAGTCGTTGCCGTTGAATCAATTTGTAATCTTTCATTTTCGGTTTCTGTAACGGTTTTTGGGTTTCGGGAACAGTAGGTTGTTGGACCAAGGTTCCCTATACTGCCACCTTAGGTATACCTTCCGGTGGAGGAGCATTTCATTGTCAACCGCTGGATGCTAGAACTGACACTTTTTAAGCCACGCCTCCTTGATGAACAGACGGTCGGGACGTACCTAGATGCAGCAGAAAGACAACTAAGCTAAGCACACAACTCTATCACGGTGTACAATATTTAGTAGGTGATACCTTCCGGAAATCCGACAGTTTTCTGATGACGTAATTCAAATCGTGCATAGGCGTTTCCACAATGATCTAGTACTCCTCACCAATTTGATCAACGTAAAACGATAAGAACGACGTCACATGTTTACATAAATTACTAGCCTGCCTTGTGATATTTATGCCGTGAACTCTATGCTAGCGATTGACTTATGGAAGCATAAGATAGAAACTTGTGAGAACCAGCTAGACGCCCCAAGGATGGGAATACTCACTTGGAAAAAGTTACACTCACTTGCGGTTTTCTCAACTCAGAAGCGTGCAATCAAGAAACGATGTATGGACGACTTTTACCTTGTGATTTCGTCTAAAACTTTGCCGAATAGAGTAGGGGTCGCACACGCATACCGAAGTCGTGAGGGAGCTGCGAAGCCAACTCTCCACGAGGTGAATGAAAATTACACTCACCTCGTGGAGAGTCGCTTTCACAGCCCTGTCACGACTTCGGTATGCGTATACGACCCCTATTCTATTCGACAAAGTTTTAGACGAAATCACAAGGTAAAAGTCGTCCATATATCGTTTCTTGATTGCACGCTTCTGAGCTGAGAAAATAGCAAGTAAATGTTACTCGTTGCAAGTGAGTGTTCCCATCCCTGAGACGCCCCTTGTCGTCTCACCATTTTGCAGTGATATCGACCACATAGAACCAAGGAAAACCATGGACGAGAACGGCTTTCCTGAGAAGCTGACCAGAATGATCTAAGAGCATCTATAGACGGTGTACAAAGCTGCGTATTGCTGACTGCCCCCCAAATTGGATTGACACAACAGTGTGCGCATACCTTCAAAGTGTGATTGCAGCGCAGGACTACGTCAGATCAAGTTGAGGTCTTCGGTGCACTTATTCCTTGTAAATCAAGGAATAAGTGCACCGCAGACGTCGAGACGATCCGAGGCAAATGTGCACTTTTATCACACTTTTTCAGTGAACCAAAAACAGTGTGATAGTCTAATTTAAGGTGTAATCTGCAATAAAGGTTTCATTTCTTTTTATGTATGGGGCTGTTCATAAACCACGTGGTCATGAGGGGGGGGGGGGGTTGAAAATTCCCAAAAAAATGACCACGTGGTTTATGGACAGCCCCTATGTATTATTCATGCGCATGTGAGAGCAAATTAAAGATTTTTTATGTATGCTTTTGGTCAACTTTAATGTAAAGTGTGGTCACTGTGCGGCGTCATCCTGATAAATTTGCGGTGTTCATTTAATCATTTCGACACCTGCATCATAAAATGTAACTCCTTTACAAGGGGAACATTCCCGATGATGATTTTATTTTACTTTGCCACGAGCTATGAGCTAGGGTTAACTTTACATGATTCAGCTCCCAAAGCTGAGCATGTTGTATCTGGGAAGTGGTCCCAAAGTATCCAACTTGGCTATACTTTATGATCGCACCTCTATTCCAACTCAAAACGTGTACCCAGGCAGGACGTTTCATCACCTTTATGATCCAACCACGCGCATTAATAATGCAGCGTACAACATCGGTTTCCAAAGGGGTGTGCCCATAATTAACGGTACAATCAGTATCAAAACTAAAACCTCGTATTGTAATTCAAATTTGAATGCAGCTTGGTTTCCGATTAAAATCCAAACACAGACCGTCCTCAAGTCCTATTTATGAAGCAAATCATTCAGTCAGCCAGCGCGCGCACACCGTCCGACACCGGCCAAAACGCGATTATCATAAACGTTATTGTGTGTGGTGCGTCCGAGGGCTTAGGCTTTATGCACCGGGGGCACCACGAATGGCCAATGAATTTGAATGGCTCTTCGGCTCGCCTCCATCCAATGGGGCTCTCTATATCTTCCTAAGCATAATGTATAGTGCGGGAAGAGAGGGAACAGTACGAAAATTTATCATAAATAAATATGAAGACAACTAACATCCAATCGTGGCGAGAATACTGAATCAGGGATTTATTTGTTTATTAAACCTTCGCAGCTTGGCAGCTTTTTTGTACACAACTGCTTCAGTGTGCTACTGGAAACCACGTATGAAAACCCTCTGGCAGTATCCACCTAGTTGGCGATTATTCGCCTTTCTCATCTTTGCACTACGACTCTCACTGCCGTTTTTTGATATCGTGCATTTAACCGAAATAGTGATCGAGAAAGCACGATTTCTAAGTTTTTCTAAATTTCAAATCAATGCCTCTTTCCTTTCTCAGGAAGCCCCGTCTTTTCAAGTTGTTGGTTACCTGTGCTAAAATGTACGCCTACGTAGACCAGATGTGACGTCCGATGGTTTCTACTCTTCATCGACTTTCAACTGCTGCATGATCCGGACCCACGGTGCTCCATTTACCGTTATTTTAAAATAAAATATACCATCAAAACCTGAAACGCCATTCTCTTTATTTATCTATCCCACACCTCAGGGCAATTTTTTAAAATCATCGTTGGACGAAAATTTGAGTTACGCCCTTTAAAAGGGCCTAACCTCTAAAAAATCGAGTTTTCTATAGAATAACACCACATTTCATAACAGAATCATGAATTAAAGGCATCAATAACAAAAATTATCATGAATAATATTGAAATTTGGTAATATGTATCCATATTGAAGCGGTTCAAACTTTGGACCCCTTCGAATTATCTTCCCTCACTAAACTCCATTTCAACTTTCTAATATCTCTATTAAACTCTTCGTAATCACGCGGCGAAGTAAAAATTCCGACCGGCCACTTACCTGAATAAGTGTAGACTGTCTCATCGTATCCTCCCCTCATCCATCTTCGGTAAGTATAGTAGGGTGGTCCGTTACAACTCCCCCTTCCAGCGAAAACTAGGAATGGCACATTCTGCAGTTCCGCGATTTCGTATTCTTTGCCACTCCTAGTCTATTCCTCATACGTTTCTTACTGGGATGACCCCGTAGGGCCGAAGTACGGTTTCATTGAGCTCACATGAAACCGTCCCCTCTCCTTTCCATGTTGTGGGTGGGATAATACGTAGACATCATCCTGACAAATCTTTGCCACCTTGTATGGTCCCTCGTAAATCATGAAGAATTTTTTAATCTCCCCTTCTGATTCAGAGGACACCGGGTTGGCCCGAAGAAGTACCAATTCCCCAACATTGAACACCTTCGTACGGGTTGGTGCCTTGCTATTCCGTGCATCGGCCTTTTTCTTCATAGTTGCTCTTACTGCTTCCAAATTTACGTTCTCGGCTTCTTCGGGTGGATATTTGATTTGGCTTCGAAGAATATCTGTTGGTTTTACTCCAAACTGTAGCTCATACGGTGAACAATTTGTTGACTCGTGACAAACGGCATTCAGTAATTCTGCGAATTTCCCTATCTTATTTGCCCAGGTCTTATGGTTGCCTTGACAGTATGTACGACATAATCGGGAAATCTCACGCATCACCCGTTCAACCGGGTTTGCCTGTGGATGGCGCACACAGGTATGGATTAACCTAATCCCTTGTAGCTTACAGTTTTCGGTCCAAACTTTTGATGTAAACTGCGTACCTTGATCGCAGAGCAGTGCTTCAGGTTTTCCGTGGTCTTTGACGTATTTTTCAATGCGGCGCCAGAGTACATGCGATGTAGGTTTCCTTAACCCTTATGTGGCCGACAGGGTACCCGGGTACCCAGCGCCCATTTAAAAAGCACGGTGTAGAAAAAAGCAAAAATTTTGTCGGACACATAACGGTTAAACTGCATAGGGTTACAAACTTGGTGAATACGTCCAGTATTACGAAGATATACTTGACGCCAGCGGAACCCGTAGGTAGCGGCCCATATAAATCCAAAGAAAGAATTTGGTTCTTCTCTCTAGGAAGAATGCTTCTACATTTTCCTACTAGTTTGAAATTTTGATTCTTGGCTAGCTGACAAACCAAGCAGTGTTTGATGAACGTTTTAATATCTCTTCGCATACCTCTCCAATAGACGGCTCGTTTAACCGAGTTAGTGGTTTTGTAGACACCAAAATGTCCCTTTTCCTCATGGTAAACCTTCAGCAATGTTTGAACTAGTGGATTTGGTAACCAGAGACGCCAATCTTTGTCTCGGGTTGTGCGGATGAATAATATGCTGTCCTCCACTTTGTACTCCGTCTTGCCTTTCGTCAATACGTCCGTGTGAGCAACTGTTTGTTTGATGCTCGAAATTTGTGGATCCTGATTTTGAAGCATTCCTAGGTTCTTCATGGAAAAGCGGAGCTCTCGTTCGATTGGTGACAGCCGGGCATTTATGCGAGCCACCTGGAATGTAGACTCATACTCCTTTGCTCCGTTTTGGCTCGTTCCTTCAGGATAGCGTGACAGCACGTCGGCGATGGTATTTGTTGCACCCTTAACATGTTCGATCTCGAAATTGTATTGTTGCAGGAACAGTATCCATCGAGTCAGCCGCCCGTTGAGCAGTTTACATTGTTTCAAAAAAATAAGCGCTTTGTGATCGGTGATTATTTTGATTGGCCGCCCTAATAAGTACTGTCGCCATTTATCTAATGCCCATATAATGGCCAAAGCTTCTAATTCGGTTACTGTGTAGTTCACTTCGGCAGGTTTGAGGACCCGGCTGGCATATGATACTACTCGATTATTTCCTGAACAGTCCTTTTGAAACAAGACCGCTCCAACTCCTCTGACAGAACTATCAGTTTGTACGTGGAACTGCCGAGTAAAATCTGGGTGGTGCAACATGGTATGTTCTAGGAACGAGTCTTTCAACTCCTGGAAAGCTCGAACTTGGTTTGCACCCCAACTCCAAGTTCTATTACTCTGAAGCAGGTCGTAAAGAGGTCTGGCTTTCACAGCAAAACTTGGAACAAATCGAGCGACGTAGCTGGCCAGACCCATGAAACTGCGTAGATCTTGTACGGAAGTTGGAACCGGAAAATTTCTAATCGCAGCAGTTTTAGAAGGGTCGATGGAAATACCATCTCTACCTATGAGGTGCCCCAAAAAGTCCACTTGTTCTTGGAAAAACGTCGATTTAGAAATGCTCACCTTGAGACCCGCCTCCCTCATTCGTGAAAAGAGGTTTTTGAGATGATCGATATGCTCCGCGAAAGTGTTGGAATGGACCAACAAATCATCTATGTACTTCTCGACAAACTCGAGTATCTCGGGACCTAAGATGAGGTCCATGGCTCTAGAAAAACTGGCAACCGCTGTGTTCAGTCCAAACGGTAAGACGTTGAACACGTATGTTCTAGAGTTGTGCATGAATCCAGTATATTTACGATGTTCTTGTTTAATTGGAATTTGCCAGTATGATGCTGTCAAATCAATTGTAGAAAAGTATCTGGATCCATTAAACTTCTGCAAAATCTCATGGATATTGGCCGGTTTTTCATGGTCTTTTACCAACACCTTGTTAAGCCTACGGGCATCTAAGCACACTCTAACATCACCGTTTCTCTTAATTGTGGTGACCAGCGAGTTCACGTAGGGAGTGGGGCTTCTAGAGATTACACCCCATTCCTCCATTAATCGTAATTTTTCATCAACCTTGCTGATTCGCGAATAGGGTATGGGGTACTGTTTCTGATTAAAAGGCGCGTCATTTGTCACCAAAATTTCGTGGTAGTACTCGGTGGTGACACCAGGTTGTTGGTCAGAGAAAATATCCTCGAACTCCTTCTGTAGTTCTCTCCAGGTCTGCTCCTCATATTCCGTAAGAAGTAGGGGACTGGACCGTTGGTCATTTCCTTCCGGTTTTTTATCTTCCTCGGTCTCGAAGTTTACCATGCTTTCGCATAGCAGGACATTCTCAATACAGCGCGACGTTTTCCCCTCCACACTGAAGTCTACCCACATCTCGGTGTCCTCGTGCAACAAACGTATCTTCTTTTCATCTTGGTGAATCCAAACAGCATACTGGTCTTGAAAATCTTGTCCGAGGATCATGGAGTTGATAAGCTCTCTAACGACGACGAAAGGGACGTCAAATGAACGTTGCCCAATACGTATCTCCAGTAGCACTTGCAGATTGACATTTTTGCTCTTCTTTCCAAATGCTCCACGTAAGGAAATAGCTTTCATCGGCAACTCTGGCATAGAAATCTTGGCTTCTTTCAACCGGTCGTAGAGATCCGAAGAAATGCAAGAAAGCTCACATCCACTGTCAACAAGGGCGTCGACTTGTAGACCTGCCAGATCTACAGTAATGTACGAGGATCGCTTAATTTTTCCTGTATTTTCCGGCATTGACTGCTCTTCGAGTTCTAGGAGCTGTTCGCGACCCACAAACACTGTCAGCACTGCTGGGTCTATTCCTTCGCACGATTCATCTTCTTCCACAACGGCCATCCTAACGTTATTTGTACCCGTAATTCCTCCTACATTCGCATTAGGTGTTCCTCTCGAATTTCTTACAGGTATTCCTTCTCTACTCCGCCAACTTGGTGGATTCATACTGTCTCTAGCATTTCCATTGTTGTACCGTAAAGATCCGTTGATAAATCGATCCTCTGCTTGCAAGATATTATAACCAGAGCCAATGTCCATACATGATCCTAGCAAATGTTGAACATTTCTTGGAAAGTGACGTGATAAAAATTGGATCAGTTCTCTTTCCGTAGGCGGTGGGGTTAAATACCGGGCTTTAGCAACGATTCCCAAAAAATATTCAGCCATACGCGGTCCATTTCTTGGTACATAATTTCCCCGAGCGATTTCTTCGGATACTTGACGCTGTGCTGTTTGACCCCAAAAGTTCTCCTTGAAGTGATGCACGAACGCAGCATAATCTTGGAACAGGTACTCAAATCCACGTGCCCACACCTTAGCTTCTCCTGTTAAACAGGACAATGCTACTGGAAGTTTCTCAAATTCTGCTAACCCTGATGGTAACAAAAGCGATCAAGTTCGGTGAGAAACTCAATCGGATGACGCTCGTCGTTTTCGCCCCGAAACGTTGGTCTCGGGAACAATCCATTTCGGGAAGTTTGTCCATCATTAATCGTTGAAGGCGTCATTCCGACCGTCATAGTATGATGCAGAGGTCCTATTCCATGAGGGCGAGGTATTTGTTGGAAGCCACTCGGTGGGGGGCCTGTAATTACAGTTGGTGTGTTACCACCTGGCCATCCCGAACTCATTCCTAGCCCACCGAATGAAATACCTGGCGCAGGCCCTGCAAATCTACCAGAGGATGCCCCGATCGGATTATAAACGGTGTATGTTGGATCCCCGAAAGCAGTACTGTAATCCTGAGGCGCCCTTGATGGTAGTACAGTACCAGTCAAATTTGGTGCAGGGAATCTCATGACGTTTTCTGCATCCGTCGGATTATTGAAAAACAAAGGTGCGTTACGAATGATGGAGGTCCTTCGTTCCGTGGTCCTAAGGATGCTTGATTCGTAGGTTCAGGTCTTGTTTCCAAAACGTTTCTTTCCAGAGCATCTATGCGTCGGTGCAGCGTTTTAATCATGTCCACCAACACATTTTGACTCTCTATGTTTCTTTCCAACAGCTCCGCAGTGTTGTTTTCTGAAACTCCGGATGCACCTTGATGATGGATCACCGGTGTTTCACTACGTTCAAGAATTACAGGATCGTTTGTGCCCCCTTGCAGCTGGACACTGTTGTCGTCAGGTAGTCTGGGTACGTTATCCATCCGCTGCTGCTGGATGTCGCCCAATTGAGCATTTTCCTCATGATCCCCCACGTTAGAGCGCGGAGTTGATGCAAATTGCACCCTATGAATTCGCGGCATAGTAGGTTGACTTGGTGGGAAATTCAACCATGAATAATCATTGTTTACACCTTCCATCGTTTATCTGTATTACTCTACACTACCGATACAGTTCAAATTAAACACTATCTCAATGCGTATTCTTTATCCCAATCAATCACTACCACATTCGTTTTCCTCTCCGACAAATACTATCTCGACCCACCACGATAAGGCACTCACATCCATTAAGTGACTCGGCTCATGCCGAGTAGATGGTCACTTCTCACTCTTCAAAATCTCCCTTCTCATCCACGTCCATATAATCACTTCCCCATATCTATGACCACTCATCAGCACTCATTCCCACTGATCCACGTTTCCACTTCAAGCACATGGCAATCATCTCCCCGCGAACAATAGAATGATAGCGTCACCGTTTTTTTCTCAATGCAATTATACTATTCCGAGATGGCTTTAATCCCGGTTGAGCCCCCAGATGAAGCGGTTCAAACTTTGGACCCCTTCGAATTATCTTCCCTCACTAAACTCCGTTTCAACTTTCTAATATCTCTATTAAACTCTTCGTAATCATGCGGCGAAGTAAAAATTCCGACCGGCCACTTCCCTGAATAAGTGTAGACTGTCTCATCGTATCCTCTCCTCATCCATCTTCGGTAAGTATAGTAGGGTGGTCCGTTACAATATAAATATCGGTGGAGTGCATTTTCTATCAAAATTAGTCATTACGCCAACATACGGTAGGTGTTCTTAGGGCCTGTAGAAAACAAACATTTCATCGGTGTAACAATTCAATTAAAAGTAGGTATATTGTATTGTGATTCCATATGTCTTAAATGTTCATATTACTCTCAGTCAAGGCGATAGTATTTACATGCATACAGCACCAACATTTCAATAAAGGTTTGGTTTCGGCAAGAAGTTTTGCCTTTTTGAAATGTTAGCACCGATAAGAGCGTACACTCTCTACACAGCAAATTTGCTTTAAAAACAATAGTCAAAAATATGGGCAACCATAAAATAAACAAAAAGAAATATGTCTGTGTGCCAAATATCTTAAGTTACAAGAATAGAAAAACAAAATATGGAAAGTCCAAAAGACAAAAAGTCGGAACAGGTAACAAATAATCAAGCATAATTTGCAGCGTGAAAATTTTTTCTTCTTTCAAAATAAGACCTTTTGTCCCTACTAATTTTACTTTTATTTGACCTTTTGTCTTTCATTTTTTTTATTTGTATTTTGTCTTCATCAGCTTCAGCATTTCAGAAGGGCGTAACTGCTTTTTTATACGGCACCTTCTTATATGGATGTAGATTGCATGTCACCCCTCTAATGTAAGCCATCAAAAGAGGAGCATTCTTTTCGTTTAGAAGTGCCATGCCACAGCTTTGAAAAAGGTTTTGTTTTGGAAAGTTATTACGTCCTTTTGAAATACTGAGGCTGAGAAGACAAACCGTAAAAATGAAAAAAAAAAACCGCAAGACAATATTGCGCGTTTAACCGTAGATTATCGCGCAAAAATGTTCAAAATTGCTCATAGATCGTCGCCAGTACATCATATCGAGTTCGTGTCTTCTACGATAAATGCGGAAAATAGCTAAGGATTGACCGCGCAGAAGACACCGAAACAGTTAAATGCAACCGCGCATATCTACTTACATTTTTGCAAAACTTTGCGCGATATTTTTTCTTGCAATGTATAATAGGTCGATGAAAGTAAAATTAGTAGAAACAAAAGGTCTTACCTACAAATTAAAAAAGAGAGAATTTTCATGCAGCATATTGCCCGTTGTGAAGATTCATAGATTACGACACAAATGAATGATTAGGCTCCTTTTCAGCGTAGGTGCGTTATAAATGTTTGTTTACAATGCAAAACTATCACCAAATGTGTACCTAACAACACAGCGTAAAATATTCACCAGGACGCGGTCTGGTTTTATATCTGTGGGCCTACGAAAGAAAAATACACGCAACTAATTTTCGCGCAGAAGTCTAAACAGGTGGAATCTCCGCAATATTATGTTCGATTATTTGAAGCCTATTTCGACTTTTTGTCTTTTAGCCTTGTAATGCTTTTGGTTTTCTATTCTTATAAGTTATAACTTAAGATATTTGGCACACATACATATTTTCTTTTGTTTAATTTATGGTTGCCCATATTTGACTATTGTTTTTTTGCGTTTAAAGATCTTCTGTATAGAGAGTGTACGCTCTCTAGACCAACATGTGAAAAGGGCGGAACAACCGTTGAACGCCTCAACTTCTTCCGTCTCTCCTAGGCGTGTTTCAATTCATTCATGCAAATTTATCCTGTTATCAGATAGAGGGGAGACCGCGCTTCCTGTTACTGGTTGGAGTTTACGTGAATAATGGGAAATACGCTCAGGAGGATCTGAAGAAGCAGAAATTTTCAATGGTTGTTACGCATTTTTCAAATGTTAGTATAATCTAGATTGAGTTTAACCCTTGAGCAGTCGCGTCTTCGACTACCTACAACGGCACTACGTTCACACTGTTTATCACAAGCGTGCATTTTTCATGGTGCGTGTACTCAGTACACGACGCGACCGCTCCCGGGTTAAATAAGGGCGAAAGTAACATGAGCGAGTTCTCTTCATTGACTCTTTCTTCTTAAAATTAAAGTGACAAGATGCAAGTATGGTTGCACTTTTTGGTCATAAATCGCTAGATTGCGATGCAATCTAGCGTCTAAGTGTGATAAAAATCGATTGAATTTGCATCTTGTCACTTTAATTTGCAGAAGAGAGAGTTGATGAAGAGAAATCAATCATGTTACTTTCACCCTTATTTAAACTCAATCGGTGATAACATTTCAAAAAGGCGAAACTGCTTGCCGTAACCAAACCTTTATCTCACCGACGCAATGTACAACTACTACTGGACGGGGAAAATGCAATTCTTTCCGATAGTGGTTGTTGGTGTCCTGGGAAAGATACGATCTAATGCTATGGGAGAAGATATTGTGTTGAAGATCAGTTACGTCCTTTTCAAATGTTGGAGCTAGATGCATGTGAATACTATCGCCTTGACTGAGAGTAATATGAACATCTATAGACATAAGGAATCACAATACAATATACTTTTAATTGAATTGTTACACCGATGAAATGTTTGTTTTCTATAGGCCCTAACAAAACCTACCGTATATTGACGTAGTGACCAATTTTGATAGAAAATGCACTCCACTAATATTTATATGGATGCATACTACCAAATTTCAATATTGTTAATGATATTTTTTGTTATTGATGCCTTTAATTCATGATTCTGTTATGAAATGTGGTGTTATTCTATAGAAAACACGATTTTTTAGAGGTTAGGCCCTTTAAAAGGGCGTAACTCAAAATTTCGCCCAACAATGATTTTAAAAATTTGGTCAGAGGTGTAGGATAAATAAATAAAGAGAATGGCGTTTCAGGTTTTGATGGTATATTTTATTTTATAATAACGGTAAATGGAGCACCGTGGGACCGGTTCCATACGACGATTCGAAAAGGACTTAGGATCGCTGATTCGATGGATAGATGATGAGACCACTATCCGCACATAACATGGACAGGAGCGGTGCACCCTTGCCAATGATTTGGTGTAGTTTACAGTTGTGATTAAAGTTCCAGCTTGTTGACGTCCCAAACGGATGTCTGTAATTGTCGTTACGTATTAGCTCACGACGAGTAACAGAAACGTGAATTGGAATGACGATGCTTATCTGTATCCCGGAGCAGGTGCTCCGGGAGGACCTGACGAAACATTGCTGCTGGATCCGCCACAGGATTACAGAAAAAGTTGTTGGCGAACAGACTGCGTTCAATTCCAACTGGTTCAAGCGATGACATCTTTGACGACTCGATGGATGACATGGAGACGAATGGATAAATCGATCCGAAATCGCACTGGCACAGTTTTGAGAAAGTCGTTTTATTGCATTGTTTTTCGGTTTAAAAAGCACCCTCTCATATTATTCCTAGCTTATTTTCGCCATTCCTTTCTATTCCCTTATCACGGTGATTGTAACATGTGAGCTTAGCAATTTTAGGCTTATGTCGTGTTCGGTTCCGCCTACCAGCATGTACTTTGTTTTAGCCGCATTCACCACCAGTCCGACCTTTGCTGCTTCGCGTTTCAGGCGGGTGTACAGTTCTGCCACCGTTCCAAATGTTCTAGCGATAATGTCCATGTCGTCCGCAAAGCACACAAATTGACCGGATTTTGTGAAAATCGTTCCCCGGCTGTTGAGCCCGGCTCGTCGCATCACACCTTCCAGCGCGATGTTGAAGAGTAGACATGAGAGTCCGTCACCTTGTCGCAGTCCCCGGCGAGATACGAATGAACTGGATAGTTCACCCGAAACCCTTATGCAGTTTTGCACACCGTCCATCGTTGCTTTAATCAGTCTAGTCAGCTTCCCAGGAAAGCCGTTTTCGTCCATGATTCTCCATAGCTCTGCGCGGTCGATACTATCGTATGCCGCTTTGAAGTCGATGAGCAGGTGGTGGTGCGTTGGGACCTGGTATTCACGGCATTTCTGGAGGATTTGCCGTACGGTAAAGATCTGGTCCGTTGTCGACCGGCCGTCGATGAAGCCGGCTTGATAACTTCCCACGAACTCATTTGTTTTAGGTGACAGACGACGGAAGATGATCTGGGATAGCACTTTAGGCAGCATTCAAAATAGTGATCGCCCTGAAGTTCTCACATTCCAAATGGTCGCCTTTCTTGTGAATGGGGCAGATTACCCCTTCCTTCCACTCCTCCGGTAGCTGTTCGGTTTCCCAGATCCTGACTATCAGCCGATGCAGACAGGTGGCCAACTTTTCTGGGCCCATCTTGATGAGTTCAGCTGCGATACCATCCTTACCAGCTGCTTTGTTGGTTTTGAGCTGGTGAATGGCATCCTTAACTTCCCTCAGCGTGGGAGTTGGTTCATTTCCGTCCTCCGCTGCACTGGCGTCGTCGTTCCTTCCGTTGCCGTGGGCTCCCGTGCCTACGTTCTCCACGCCGTTCAGGTGCTGATCGAAGTGCTGCTTCCCCCTTTCAATCACCTCACGTCCGTCCGTCAAGAGGCCTCCGTCTTTATCCCTGCATATTTCGGCTCACGGCACGAAGCCGTTGCGGGATGCGTTGAGCTTCTGATAGAACTTCCGTGTTTCTTGGGAACGGCACAGCAGTTCCATTGCTTCACACTCCGCTTCTTCCAGGCGGCGCTTTTTCTCCCGAAAGAGGCGGGTCTGCTGTGTCCGCTTCTGTTTGTAACGTTCCACGTTCTGTCGAGTCCCTTGCTGCAGCATTACCGCCCTCACTGCGTTCTTCTCCTCCAAAACCGTTCTGCACTCTTCGTCGAACCATTCGTTCCGTCGATTCCGTTCCACGTACCCGATGGTGCTCTCGGTTGCGTCGTTGATGGCTGCTTTCACTGTACTCCAGCAGTCCTCTAGAGGGGCCTCCTCGAACTCGCCCTCGTCTGGCAACGCCTCGAGATTCTGCGCGTTTGCTGAGGTGACATCCGGTTGTTTTAGTCGGTCTAGGTTGTACCGTGGCGGGCGCCAGTACCTACATTCTCAATGACGACGAGTTTTTGGCGTAGTTTGACCATCACTAGGTAGTGGTCGGAGTTTATGTTCGCGCCACGATAGGTCCTGACGTCGATAATGTCGGAGAAGTGCCGTCCATCAATCAGAACGTGGTCGATTTGCGATTCCGTCTGCTGTAGTGATTTCCAGGTGTAACGATCAGGGAGGCTGTGTTGGAAGAAGGTGCTACGTATGGCTATATTTTTGGAGGCGGTGGAATCAATGAGTCGTAGGCCATTTTTGTTCGTCTGCTGATGGGCGCTGAACTTTCTAATCGTCTGGCCAACCTGAGCACTTGGATCTCCTATGATGATCTTGACGCCGTAGCTTGGACAGCGGTCGTACTCGCGTTTAAGCTGCGAGTAAAATGCGTCCTTGTCATCATCAGTGCTTACGGAGTTTGGGCTCTTGATCCTTTACCTGCACATTCTTTCGTCGATCGGCCACCAAGCGATCACGCGCCTCTGCATATCACCCATCACGATTAAAGCTATTCCCAGCTCGCGTGTGTTGCCGCAGCTCTGGTAGATGGTATGATTACCTCTAAACGTTCGCACCATGGATCCTGTCCAACACAACTCCTGCAGCGCTAAGATGCCGAACCCGCGGTCCTTCAGTAGATCGGCGAGTATGCGGGTGCTCCCAATGAAGTTGAGATATCGGCCGTTCCACGTACCGAGTTTCCAATCGCAAGTCCTTTCTGTTCGCTGGGGGTCGTTGCTGTTGGTCTCGGTTCGTATTATTCTGTTGCTGATTTTCCGTTACAATGTATTTTTTATGGCTAGCTCGTAGGGCCGGACACCAACCCCCTTCTTTCCGGATGACCATAGTGCACAATTGAGCTTAGAGTCCTTACCTGGCACTTGAACGTTGATCAGCCGCCCCTAACATAGGGATCAGACGCTGTTGTGAACAGACGCTCAGGTTTGCAGAAGCAAACCCTCACCCTTCCCTGTCAGTCTACGACCAAAATTCCCACCGGCATTGATTACCCGGTCTTCCCTGAGGTGACTCATAGTTTCCAGCCGGTATCACGCGAAGGTAGGGATAGTAGTTGCTGGGCAGAGGCAAGTAGATCACAATGGGATCTGAATTGCGCAACATACCCAGCCTTCACTATGCCTCGATTTAATAAAGTAAATAGCAATACCCTTCCTCAGGTTTGTATAGTCACAAAAATCAATTGCGCTCCTAATAAACTATGGCACAATTTTAAATTCGTTTCTCTTTTCATCGCTTCTCGGATGAAAAAAAATGCCCTATCCAGTAGGATTGTCATTTTTCGAATGAATGATCCCACTTCAAGAAGAAGCACTACTTAAACATTTGTATATCAGAAAATGCATAACAAAGATGCTCGGAACAGCATTTTGAATGGCGCAACTGGCTTATGGACGCGCTTGCCCGGCTTACTTAGAAGGTTGTCCAAGGCTCACGCCTTGGTTTCCTCATTTCTGTAAGCACCAGATGGTAAACCGTTTCTGGACCGGCTCTTGGCATTTTTAGTGTGTACTTTAAAAACCGGGAAAAGAGAAAAAAAAACATTAAGCCCGGTAAACCAACATACAATCGATCGGTATCAACCTCGGCAAATAGACATGATGCCCGTCGTCAACGTAACACCGGTAGCCGATGTTCGTCGTCAGCTTTGCTGCTGCTGCATGATATTGCACCCAACAACTACCGGATCGTCAGTCTTTAGCAATCCCAGTTCCCGCCCTGCTGCTCTTGGGTTTGGGATTTAGTGGTTGTGCTGTGCTTGTATCTTGTGTCATTATTTACCTTACCATTTTTAGGCATGATCACGCGGTAGCAATGTTTCTTTAGTTATGATAATCTTATTTCATTGGGAATCAGGAAAGGTAAGACGATCGCAGCCGTTGTGCTGATGCCGAGATCTTATCTGAACTGAGTGAAGTTATTGCTTATCCTTCATATATTAATGTGTGGCTGCATGCGTGAAATTTTTAGCAGTGAACATCAAGATGTTACCAAATCAAGATCCACTATTTTGTTGTTAAACGGTCAACAAATAATTGTTGCCTTAGTAGCAATTGCTCGTATGACTAATTAAGCAATTAGGTATACGCTTTACAAACGCAAGAATCTCCGCAATGTTAAATATCTATCTGTCTTTTGATTCGCGCAGAGCCTAATATTCGTCATCGTGTACTGCAAATTTTAGGACTGCCAATATGCAGACTTGTTGACTACTCTAGTTAGTCTAAAAATAGCAAATTCTCTAATAGTAGAATGCAAATCGTATGTTTTTGTTCCATTTTTGTAATTTCTTCCTCTGTAAGCCAAAGACTTATTGTGAATTCTCCTTGCACAAAGGGTATATAAATTCCCGATGAAAATAATGCGATTGACTCGCGTGCTAAAACGTTGATTATCGTATTGCTAAATTCAATGACGAGAAGTTTACGACGAAATTAAAACAATCAAGAGCATTGTTGTTATTGAAGGCCTGCACATGAGGCCGGCCACCATCGATCGCACCCATATCAAGCTTCGAATAATTTCACAACTTAAATCAACCCGCAATTTAGCCCCAAACTGACTGTGCCTGCGCCTACCTGCCTGCCTACCCAAGCGAATTCCACACCGGTGACGTAAATTTGTGCGATGATCACTTGTTTGTCCAACAGCACCGGATTCGCCTTCCCATCTACAGTATGTAGGTAGGTACGCACTCACTCCGCAAACGGTTTCGCGAATGTAATTGTCGCGAATCGCGATAGCCAATTCGGCACCACATTATTGCCCCCGCTTACTTTCTTCTCCACCAAGGGGGGGAAGGAACTTCACTTGTCCACACCTCGTTGCGGCGAATGCTAGCTTGCAAACTTGCTGCTTTAGGGGATGCTCACCAAACAGAGCACACGTTGCTATCAACTTTCATTTCATTTCTATGAACGTTAACCCGTTTGTCCCCAGCTGCAAAACAAGAATTCAGAACAATTTTGTCAGAATCACCAACAGCCCATTTCTCAACAGAATTTAAATATCTATATTTTGAACACAGACTCGCACAACACTCTAGTTTTGGAAATATACGAGATCAACATTTTCCTGGAGTTCAGCACGAAGTAAGGCCGGTGGATCATTGGGTCAAGGCGGGTAGAACAAGACTAAGTAGTTAAGTACCATTTGCATCCCCATAACTTTCTTCTCAACGAAGTATTTCGATGACTACTTACATACTTTCAGTCCTGGGCACCCACGGTGCTGCAGAGGGCCGAATTGAAAGATTTCCATCATGGGCAATTGTCAGCCATCGCCTTGACCTGTGGCCAGGTCAAATTTCTGTCGACTTGCTTGATTTCGTTATTGAGGCTGCGCCGCCATGAGCCTCTGGGTCTGCCTCTGCTGCGATGTCATGCTGGGTTCCAGTCTAACGCTTGTTTGCAGATTTCGTGTCCGTCCCTGCGTTGAGTGTGGCCGACCCACCTGCACCGTCGCTCCCGAATTTCTGTCGCTATCGGCTTTTGATGACATCTACGATGGAGTTCCACGTTGGAGATCCAATTGTGAGGCCACCATGCACGAATTATATACCGCAGGCATCTATTGATGAAGACCTGCAGCCGTTGCGTGTTCTCCGCTGATACACACCAGGTTTCACTGGCGTATAGCAGCACAGATTTCACGATCGAGTTCAAAATTCGGATTTTGGTGCGTCGACTGATCTGGTTGTTTTCCATACATTTCTTAAACTCGCAAAAGCAGCCCTCGCCTTCTTGATCCGTGCACCTATGTCGATCTTGGTGCCGCCATCGGCCGCCATTTGGCTACCAAGATATTGGAAGCTTTCAACATTCTTCAACTACCATTGCCCAGCTACCGTAAAGCTGGAAGGGTTGACCGTGTTTACATCCAACGATTTGGCCTTGTTGACGATGATGGTAAGACCTGCCGCTGAGGAGCGATTGGCACGATCATCGAGCTTGCTCTGCATATCAGAGCGCCGTTGAGCTAGGAGAGCAACGTCATCAGCCAGTTCGAAGCCATTGAGGTGCTCCATGGTAATGGGCTGCCACAACAATCCGCGATTTGGTTCATGGTCAATCGCACCAACCAGGATCTCGCCGATAACGATGAGGAACAGTAGCGTGATAGGGCTGAGGGCTTCCCACATGTTTCCGTGATTCCGAGACGGTCGAAAGCTTTTTCGTAATCAATGAACACCAGAGACTCTTGGAATTAATTGATTTGCTCCAGAATGATACGGAGTGTGACAATATGGTCCACACAGGATCGTCCGGCACGGAATCCTGCTTGCTGCCGTCGGAGAGTTGCGTCAATCTTCTCCTGTATCTGGTTAAGGATCACTTTGCAGAGAAATTTGAGAACGATAACCAGTAACATGATGCCCCGCCAATTATCGCATATAGTCAGATCACCCTTTTTGGGTACTTTTACTTACTGATCCCACTAAGGCGACGTGAGACATCGTAGAGGAGACGGATGTCGCCTGTGTTTGCGGCTTTCTTGCCTTCGGCTAGGGAGCTCGCCCACCTCTTTTGTCTCGTCTACATGAGCGCTTCACAGGCTTCTCGAGAGCCGAATAGCGCTGACGAGCTGCGGCTTTGACTCCTCGTGTTTTCGCTCTTTCGCGGCTTTGGTGTTCCTTCGCATTCCTTCGCTCCTCTACCTACCTTGATACCTTGTTGGCTACAAAGTAACTTTACTCCAATGCCGAGCGTATAGTAGAGCACCATCTTCGTCGATCTTGGGCGATGTTCCTCCAGTTTCCCCGAACGTGTAGGGATCGTAGATATTCTTCAACCGCGTGCAGCCAGCGAGTTCGCGGCCGCCCACGAAGTCGCCTACCTCTACCGGGTTCTCTGCTGAATATTGTTTTCGCTATTCTTTCTTCCGACATTCGCACTACGTGTCCAGCCCACTGAAGTCTGCCGTATTTTATACGTTTCACAATATTCGCATCTTCGTACACTTGGTACAACTCGTGATTCATGCGTCTGCGCCACACTCCATTTTCTTGTTTCCCACCGAGAATTGTTCGCAGCACTTTGCGCTCAAAAACTCCAAAAGCTTTTCGGTCTACCTCCTTTAACGTCCACGCTTCGTGACCGTAGAGGGCAACCGGAAGAATCAGCGTCTTATACAGAGCGAATTTTGTTTGCGTTTGCAAGTTACGGGACCTAAGCTGGCTACGCAATCCGTAAAAGGCCCTATTCGCAGCTGCAATACGCCTTTTCACTTCACGGGAAACGTCATTGTCACATGTCACAAGTGTTCCAAGATAAACAAATTCTTCAACAACTTCAAACAGTTCCCCATCAATCACTACCTCAGCACTAACACCACTAGGCCTGCTTCTGTCTCTACCCGCTATCATGTACTTCGTCTTGGTAGAGTTAATCGTCAAGCCTATCCTCGCTGTCTCTCTCTTCAGAGGAGCATAAGCTTCCTCCACTGCCCTACGATCGATGCCGATGAGATCAATATCGTCCGCAAAACCGAGGAGCATGTGCGACCGTGTGATGATAGAGCCATTCCTCTGCACGCCTGACCTCCTAATCGCTCCTTCGAGTGCAATGTTGAACAATAAATTTGAAAGAGCATCCCCCTGCTTCAATCCATCCAAGGTCACAAACGACGTAGACACTTCGTCCGCGATCCGAATACTTGATTTTGATCCATCCAGCGTTGCGCGTATCAGCCTAATTAGTTTCGCCGGAAAACCATGTTCTGACATTATCTGCCAAAGCTCATTTCTTTTCACTGAATCGTACGCTGCTTTAAAATCAATGAACAGATGGTGAGTCTGCAAGTTATATTCCCGAAATTTATCTAGGATCATCCGCAGGGTAAACATTTGATCCGTCGTTGATCGGCCCTCACGAAAACCAGCCTGGTATTCGCCGACGAAGGACTCCTCAAGAGGTCGCAGTCTGTTGAACAGGACACGCGACAGTATCTTATACGCCGAATTTAAAAGGGTAATCCCTCTGTAATTGGCACACTCCAGTCTGTGCCCTTTCTTGTAGATTGGGCATATGAGGCCATCCAACCAACTGGTGGGCAATTCTTCATCCTCCCAAATCTTTATAATAATCTGGTGGATTGATTGATGTAGCTGCTCGCTTCCGTGCTTAAGAAGTTCGACCGGGATCTCGTCCTTCCCAGCAGCCTTGCTGTTTTTCAGCTCCTTAAGGGCCTTTTTAACCTCATCCAGTGTTGGTGGTTCCACTGCTTGACTGTCATCCATTATGTTAATCCTGTTCCTGGGTGCTCCTTCGCTGCTACCATTCAACAAATCTTCGAAGTGCTCCTTCCACCTGGCTGCCACCATTGTTTTGTCTGTCAGCAAATTTCCTTCCCGGTCATTGCACATGGCGGGTACTGGCGCAGTCTTGTGCCGCGCGCCATAAAATCTCCGCATATCGTTCCTGTCCATACTTTCCTGCGCTTCAGCAATAACACTCTCTTCGTGTTGCCGTTTTTTCCTGCGGTGGATTCGTTTCTCTTCTGCTCTTGCAACCCTGTACCGCTCTCTGTTCTACCGGGTACCGGCCACTAGCATTCGACTTCTGGCGGCATTCTTTTCGTTCGTCGCTCGTTGGCAGTCCTCGTCAAACCAACCATTACGTTGGCGTCGCTGAGCGGTACCAATCACCTCTTGCGCTGTTGTTGTCACTGCTTCGTGGATACTTCCCCATAAGCTGTTGACATCTCCAGATCCGTTGGTCTCTCCTATCCTCTCGTCTAGCTTCTGATGGTACTGTGCAGCAACCCCTTCGGTTGACAAGCGCTGGATATTGAAACGCATCGTCCTGTTGTTTCTTGAACTCGTGACGCAGGATAATCGCGCCCGAGTTTTAGCGGCTACAAGATAATGATCCGAGTCGATGTTCGGGCCTCTGTAGGACCTCACATCTATGACGTCCGAGAAATGTCGCCCGTCGACCAGCACGTGGTCTATCTGGGAGCAAGTGTCACCACTCGGGTGTCGCCAGGTGTGTTTTCGGATATTCTTACGTGCGAAGTAGGTACTGCTGATTGCCATCCCTCTAGCAGCAGCGAATGTCACAAGGCGCAGACCATTATCGTTGGTAACTTCGCTCCTCTATCTTCCTCCAAGTATCATCTGTGGTCCGTAGCGAGCGTAGTGAGCGAGCTGTGAAGGCAACCCGACTAGATGGACATAACAAGAATATATCATAATTATATCTTAATGTGATATAACTAACAAATTATGTTATAATTTTGTTATGACATGGACTGTGTATTACTTTTTCAAACTAAATTATAACAAAATATATTATAATCTTATGTAACTAGTTTTGTTACAAATAAATCAAAACAAACTCTGTTATAACTTTGTTATTTTTGCAACTGAACAAAATGATCATTTGAAAAAATAACATAATTATATCAGAATATGAAATTATTTTAATTTTTAGCTATATTACAAAAAATGAGAAATTTGATTATGTATTCGTTTTTTTCATTGCTTGTGGAGCAAAAGGACGATGGATGCAGGTAAAATGTCAAAAAATGCTTATAAGGAAACAGCTTTATTCTATGTAATTGAAAAATTTATGAAAAAACATTCAATTGCTGTTGAGGGGCTGCAGATTTGCTTGTTTTTTATTGCGTAGAATTTCGGAAGCGTATCCGGTTTCCCTCAAAACTGAAAAGTACTCATATTTTTTCAACTTTGAACCGATTTAAGTGAACTTCGACTCGTTTGAATAAGAAATCTTTTTTTTATTGATTGATTATGCGAATAGAACGATTGGATTACGCGGTATTCCCAAAAGTCCAAATTGTCTGGAACATGTTTTTATGCTATTGAGGGGCCCAGATGCAAAGAGGTGTAGGGGTAGGCGGGGCAATATGGACACCCGGGGCAGAATGGACACCCTCGATATTTTGAAATATGCGAACTTTTTTGAACTTTTAATGAATGGAGAATATAGTCCATTTGTCTAAAACGTAGTTTCAGGAAAGAAACATTCGAAATTAAAATTATACTTGATTTTACACGAAAAAGTTGCGTCCTCCGTTTTTTGTGCATGGAAATTATAATTTTCACATCATCTAAAATAAGATTTAGTGAATAATTTATTGCAGGTCGATTAAAACCTGATATTTCTAGAACACATGCAAGTAGTTTTGCAGCATCTGCATGCTTAACATGTTTATATTTTCTTCTTTATTATATCAAAAATCAAGTTTAGAAATATCTTCTACTGCCGGGGCAAAATGGACACTCACCTTTTTGAAAGAAGCGGCAAGGGAAAAATATAACCTAAATCACAAACCAACCAAATTCTTCGATTTTAGTATATTCCGGGTAAATGTTCACTATAGTAGACATAGGGTGAAACAAATTGATCAAAAAACGACAGCAGTGGAAAATAGTTGTTCTAGGCACAGCTGTACATGCCGGCAAAAACGAAGCTTTATCCAAAACAGCCTAAATTTAAATTAACTGAACAAAAATGAACTACTTCGGCGTATTATTCATCCATAATAGTTGTTTTGTAATGAAATGACTTTATAGGTGTAAAAAATGTACGAAATTCGTAAAAGTCTCATGGTGTCCATATTGCCCCATGGGGGTGTCCATTCTGCCCCGTATGCTTGAAGACGGTCATGAAAAACTAACATTTTTCATAACATTCTTTGAAGTGGATGAATCGTTTTTCTTCGTGAGCATTCTTATGCAATAGATGCTAAATAGACTTTAAAAGGATACATGTATCAAAAAACTAAACTTTTTTGACATCTTGCCAAGTAAAGTTGGCAAAAACCTTAGGGTGTCCATAATGCCCCGCCTACCCCTAAGTGACCATTTTGTCGAGTTTGAGCTAAGCATATCAGAAAATCTTCAGATTTCAAGCTTTCAGGAACATTTTAAAGTTTATTTTTATGATGATTAGAAAAAAATACAGTAATCACAGAAAATTGGGTTGATATTGAAACTCCATACATTTTGAATGGGATGAAAACTGGCGAAAAACTTCGAAACTCATTTACTCGAAAGTGGGTTTATGTAAAATCGTCATTGTTGGAGTTAGCGTATTGAAAAGACATGATCTCTCGTGAAACATGCTTCGTAATGATTACTTTGAAGTCAATACTTTGGGCCTAGGCTGGTATTGGACCTGCTATTGCAGCTGGTCTATGGAAAATTCCACGCGTATGGCAATTCGGGTTTTCCTTAACCCACGATGACCAGATCGGTTCAGTCGGATTTGTTTTAGATGGAAAAAATAAATCTGGATTAAATGAGATCAATATTGTCAAAATCGGAGAAAATTTATCGCAGATATAACCATTACATAGTATACCTTCTTTAGTTTATTGACTGCTGTTTCATATTATGAAGTAAAAAATAAAGGCATCGCAACTTCTAGAAATTTCATCAGACTCTTCCGTATTTTTATTTTATTCATTGCTTTATTTTGAGTTTTTGGGTAAATATAGCATCATAGCTATTGATATGTTTATCTAAGTATTTATTTCCTTCTTTCAATATCTCAGTCCCGTTACGGTGCCAAATCCTATCACTTTTCTACGATTCCCAATTTTTATAGGTTAAGTAAAATTTTAGCTTCAAAAAGTGATACATCTGCACACGAGTTTTTTTTAATCTCAAAATTGAGTAAACTTATAAGTTATAATTATAATTGGATTTATATGTCATTTTAACAGTATTGCTATTCTAACTTCTAATTATAACGTCAAAAAGTACCAAACAGACTATGTATTATGAAGTAATGAATGTTAGTGAGCGTGGAGATAGCAAATGTGGTACCTACTAAATAATTCTAATCAATAAAAAAGTCAACTATGTATACAGACAATTCTGCTCAATTGATGATTGCATTTGTCTATTATAACTTTTTTTCTTTCGATCTATTATTGTTCGACCATATATTGTTTGATATTATATCATATCTTTTTTCATTACTAAAAATAATCTAAAACAGAATAAAACTAAACAGCATCTGCAGAAGTAATCATATCGGCATATGATATAATTGTGATCAATTAAAACAAAGCCACATTTTACCTTCACTCACATAGGTACGTGTATGATCGCCGTTCTCGCAGCGCGAACAAAACAAAAAATAAAATAAAAATCATCTCCGTCCGGAAAGAATCTTTGTCGCCGCCAAAATGCACCCCATGACGAAGCTCAACCATAAATAGTCGACTAGCAACTTTTTCGTCGTTCTCTTTGTACCTTGATGGAAATAGCCGACGACGGGCCATGTGAACGCCACCACTGTTATTAGTGTTTCAGTGCGCATGTCTGCGCACCGCGATAGCGCTGTTGGTAAGAGAGAGAGGTTCATTGTTTGATCTTGCATTCAAATCTCTGTCTATTTTTGTCCTGCGACTGACAAACAAGAGATGGGGGACTAGGGAAACTGTCAATACGTAGAACCAGTAAAGCTTCTTTCGTCCCTCACTTCAAGTGCTGTGATAGCCTCAATGGTAAAGGCGACTGAAAATTTACGATGGCAGGATTTGGTAGTTCAAATCCCGTCCATGTATGTAAGTTTTATAATGAACTCGAAAGTTTTTTTTATGTGACCTATCGTTTTCTAAAAATAGAATAACACACTTAAAGTGATTACCCAAAAATGAGTAAAAAAACTAGTTTTTACCCTATTTGATTTTTACCCTAATTGAAAATATCAAACTGTATTATAATTTTGATATATTTTATCAAAACATAGAACAGGGCTTGATATATTTTTGATGTATTTGTAACAAACTCTGATACACTTTTGTTAGAACCCTTATGATTTTTAGTTAGAATTTTTGTTATTTTAACAACATCCTGCATCTAAATTATAACTGCCTATGTTAGAAAAAAATCTGTATAACATAATAACATATTATGATATAATTTTGTTAGGATCGCCTAGTCGGGAACTCTCCACGCGGTGAATGTAAATTACATTCACGCTGTGGAAAGTTGCCTTCACAGCTCGCTCACGACTTTGGTGTGCGTGTGCGACCCCAATGTTATTCGGCAAACTTTTAGATTGAACTACAAGATTAAATTCATCCATACATTGTTTTTCGATAGCATGCTTCTGAACTGAGATAATAGCAAATGAATGTAAATCTTTGCAAATGAATGGTCGCAACCTTGCTTTGGGCACTGGTCGATGAGAAAAGAGCGATCCCCCAATCACCATGTCATTGTTGCCACAAAACTCTCCAAACAGCTCTCCGTTTTCGCTCATTTCTCCGAGACCATGGCGTCCCATGACGTGCTCATAGTCCGAGTTGTCGGAACCAACCTTCGCGTTGAAGTCGCCCATGAGGATCTTGATATCACCTTTCGGAGTCTTGTCCACAACAGCATTCAGTTGATTTAAAAGTTCTCTTTATCTTGCAATTCGGCAGCATCGGTAACATTGGATCATGGTAAGTGGTAAAGTTTCGAACCCGTGTTCTGAATCTGGCTACAATTATCCTCTCATTATAATAGGTTCCCACTTCATGAGCGCTGCGTGAGCGTGAGCGCTGAGCAGGAAATCAACTCCACGGTGGTGAGGAGCGTGTTCACCTCGTAGGCCAGAGTAGAGTTCGGCCAACGGACTTCGCTCAGTCCTAGGATCTTAAGCTTCATACGGCATGCCTCATTAGCTAGTTGTGCCAGTTTACCCTGCTGGGCTAGGGTTGATACATTACAAGTTCCGATTCTTGTCCGCTGTTTCGCGCTAAAAGTCGTTGCCGTTGAATCAGTTCGTAATCTTTCATTTTCGGTTTCAGTAACGTTTTTTGGGGTTTCGGAGACAGTAGATTGTTGGGCCAAGGTCCCCTGTTCACCGTGGTGGGGCTGCCACCTTAGGTATAGCTTCCGGTGGAGCAGCATTTCACAGACGCTGTTTGAGCCGCACCCCCTTTGGTGAACAGGCGCTCGAGACGTACCTCCTCAATCTAGCTGAAGTCAGAAGGACAACAGTGCCCACCCGAGCAAAGTCTGATAGCAAATTGATAACTGTTTTTGTTATCAGCGCAAGAAAAATGAAAAATTGTTAAATGTAGAGTTTTTCGGTTGATATCAAATCATTAATGCAATTGTATAATTGCACTAATGATATATCCATAGAATTAGTTTACATAGTTTACTAAAATATTTAAAACCAAATATTTATGGTAAGTGGGGGCAGGATGGGTCACCTAAGAAATGGATCCCTATAACATTCTGAATATAAATAGCATTTCTCTGTTTTCTATCACGACTTCCAGATACACTAGCCAGCTATGATATAAGGGTATAGAAAGGTCATACAGTTTGAAACCTGCTTCTTGACAAACAATTGTCAAAACATGACCCATCTTGCCCCACCTCATTTTTACGGGGGCAAGATGGGTCAGCTATCAGAAATTCGATTTTTCTCCAACAAAAAATACTAGATCTTCTATTTCTTCTCTATACATCTAAGCTTCACATACGTACAGATTACATGAAAGAAGTGTTGAAACATATCGGTAGATTATTCTCAGAAATAGAATATTTTTATTCAGGTAGCCATAAAAAACTTTGAAAACTTATATTTTTTGTAGAAAAATATTAAAAATATGTTCACAAATTTTCAGCGCTCTAGTCGCTTCGATAATGTAGGTCACATAATAGCCTTTCTATGAAAAATAAAACATTTTTAAAAACTATGCAAACATACCGAAAAATTAGGGTGACCCATCTTGCCCCGTCTACACATTACACGTAGTTATATGGAATGTATAGCATAAGGAGTATAACGAAAAAATATTTTATTTTTTTTTCTGCGTAAGGATCGTAAAGAATTTAAAAAACAATATATCACTTTTTTGTGTATCCACGTCGTTCATCTGGGAAAATTATAGAAAGATTCAAAAAATAAATAGTACGGTTGAAAACGGTACTGACCCATCTTGCCCCCTGACCCATCTTGCCCCCACATACCATACATTATTTTAAAATGATAGCAAACTGAAAACAAAATTTGAAATCAAACTAAGTGAAGATATACTGATATCAAAATGTGATATCAATTGGTTGCTGAATACAAATCATGTTTTCGATTTGCTGTAATTTTGTTGTTGGACTTTGCTCAGGCAGGCTGCACTACCAGCTAAGCACACAACTCTTAGCTGGCGGTCTTCGTCATCGCTTGACCCGTGTAAGCATGAGGTAGGAACTTGTGATGACCAGAGCATCCAACAGCTCTCCTTTTCGACTCACCGTTTTGCAGCCCAAGTGTTTCGATGAGAGTTGGCGTATTCCGTTGCCTCGTGCTAGTTGAAGTTGCTACAGGTTTGAATTTAGGATTTTCCGATAAATTTCTTGTGAGTTCTTGGGATATTCAACATTTTTGAAACATCCATGTCCACATTTGCGTGTGTTGATTTCAAATGAAATTAAACACAAGATATTATTCTCTTATTGACCCCATAGGTAATCGGAGACATCTTTAGGATATGTGTTGACCTTGTACTCTCTCTCTCTTCTTGGCGTAACGTCCACATTGGGACAAAGCCTGCTTCTCAGCTTAGTGTTCTATGAGCACTTCCACAGTTATTAACTGAGAGCTTCCTCTGCCAATGACCATTTTGCATGCGTATATCGTGTGGCAGGCACGAAGATACTCTATGCCCAAGGAAGTCAAGGAAATTTCCTTTACGAAAAGATCCTGGACCGACCGGGAATCGAACCCGTCACCCTCAGCATGGTCATGCTGAATACCCGTGCGTTTACCGCCTCGGCTATATGGGCCCTTGACCTTGTACTATTGTTCTGAATATCTCGATGGATTGTCCGAACCTGTCATTATAAAACATGATCACTCAAAATAATCTCCACGGATTAAATATTTTCAATTGTTTTTATTGCTCTTTTCGGCTATTTATTGGCGAAATTTTGGACGAGCTGACTGAAGCCATGCCTTTACTTCAGAGAACCGTAGATTGACAACAGTTAGAGCTATTTGCATGCGGAAAATAATGGGTAGCACCAGAAACTAATACTACATCGAGCAGCAGTAACAGAATTCCTCGACCAGATTCTTGAGTACCCGGGGTGGCCTGATTGAAGTCAGGCCTTGGGTTCACTGAGCTGTAGATAAACTGAAATCACATGTTTCACCTATGCGAAACCCCTGTGCACTACTTAATCTCATATGCTATCACGTGTTAATGAAAAAGTCTTTCTCAACTATTTGATGGCCTAAGCGAGCGAAGTCATGCCTTGACTTCAGAAAACCGTAGATGGACAACAATGAGATTTTTACACGCGAAAAACAACGGTAAGCTCCAGAAACTAATACTACATATTTATTTATTTATTTTATTTATTTATTTATTTCGTCAACCGACGTAGACTAGTACATTTACATATACATATTTTTTGTTTCTTAATGCTATAGTTTAGTCTAAGAAATACATAAAAAATATTAAAAAATTAAATTAGGATAGGTAGTGTATTTATAATGTTTTTAGGTGTTGGGACTTCGAAGACTGTAAAAGTATTTTCTAAGGTTATGCCGAGACATTGTAAAGTCAATGGTTTCGCAGTGTTGATTATAAATGTCCATCATTCGATTAAGAGGCCCAAATTTGGCGTAGTTTGTTCTACGGTGGTTTGTTATGAATATGTTTCGATTTCGTAGTTGCCGAGAAGGTATGTAAAAATTTAATGAGGATAAGATTTTTGTTGAATCAATACGTTGTGAAACGATATCGTTAACAAAAGAAACCATTGCAATTTCACGCCGCTCTTTCAATGTTTGTATGTCGATAAGCTTGCAGCGTGCTTCATATGATGGAAGTGGAAATGAAGTCCAACCTAATTTACGAAGAGCATATAATAGAAATTGCTTTTGTACTGATTCTAATCTTTCTTCGTGCGTGATTGAAAAAGGAGACCATACAATGCTGCAATATTCCAGTATTGATCTTACATATGCAATATACAGAGTTTTGATTGTGTATGGGTCATTAAAGTTGTAGCAGAAACGCTTAATAAACCCTAGCATGTTATTAGCCCTGTGAATTATTGTGTTGTAGTGGTCTACGAAAGTAAGCTTAGAGTCTAAGATTACTCCTAAGTCTCTTACTCTTTCACATTTTTCCACATTTTGATTTCCTAATGCAACTGAAATGTTTGGTGTTGTTCGTTTTCTGCTAAATGATATTAAGTTGCATTTTTTTACATTTAATTCTTAAAGGCTTTTTTTGCACCATACGTAGAATATGTGAATTTCATTGTGGAATACATTGATGTCTTCTTCATTTCGTATTTCCAGAAAGAGCTTCATGTCATCGGCATAAATTAGAACTTTTAGTTTGTTTAAAATGAAGGAAATGTCGTTTACATACATAATAAAGAGAAGAGGTCCTAAATGAGAGCCTTGGGGGACACTTGAAGTGACTTGAATTGGGTTTGACTTGTTTCCATTGAATTTAATTATTTGTTGACGGTCAGTTAGGTATGATTCAAGCCATTTCAGGAGAATTGGCTCAATTCCGATTTTTTGTAGTTTGAAAAGTAGCATTGGTATGTCAATGCGATCAAATGCCTTACTAAAGTCCGTGTAGAGAGCTTCCACGTGGTTTCCATTATCCATTGCGTTTAATGAATAGTCTATGAATTGCAGTAAATTTGTTGAGGTCGACCGACCTTTGAAGAAGCCGTGTTGCATATCAGTAATTCTGTTTTTGGTTTGGAGAAATAGCTTTTCGTTGACAATTGCCTCGAAAAGTTTCGGAATGCAAGAGATAATGGCTATACCACGATAATTACGTACGTCTGATTTTCGGCCAGATTTGAAAATAGGTACTAGAAAAGAGCTTTTCCATAGTTTTGGGAAATTACCAGATTCCAGCGACATATTAAAAAGCCAAAACAAAGGAGCAGTCAGTTCCTGTGCTAAAGTTTTCATGAATACTGGGGGGATCCCGTCAGGACCAGGACCTTTTGAGGCGTCTAGATTCTTAAGAGCATGTAAAATATCCTGCACTTGGAGTTGGTTTACGCCAATGTCCCTAGGGAATTCTGGGTTAAATGCAAAATAATCGCGGTCACGATCTTCTTCAGAAAATGTTGTATAGATTTCTTGGAAGAAATTTGCAAAAAGATTGCAAATTTTTTCCGAGTTATCACCAACAGATTCATCAAGATGCATAACGGATGGAAAATTGTCAGATTTTAATTTGGATTTTACGTAGTTGAAGAAGTTCTTTGGACAGGACTTTATTTCGCTTTCAGTTTTTGAATTATATTCTTCAAATGCATTACTGATGGCTAAGTTCAGTTGCTCGCATATATCCAAATAATTTGCTAGATTTTCATTGGTATTGCGTGTCTTGTAATTTTTATGGGCTTTTTGTTTGCGGTTCTTCAAATTTTTTATCTGTCTATTATACCAGATTGGGTTTTTTAAATTTCCGCTACGACGTTTTTTCCTTGAAGGAATTTCTTGGATAATTATTTCCGATAAAATTTTGTAAAATACGTCTACAGCAGTATCGACATTTCCTTCGTTTCTTAAAACTACTTGCCAATTCACACTACTTAACCTACGTTTAATATTTTCATAGTTCGCCAATTGGTATTCAAAGATTACCTCGTATTCACAGTCATTGGGTCTTTGGTTTTTATGTATGAATAAAGAATATTCAATTGCTGTATGGAAAGCCTCATTTTTCCACAATGGAGTTAATGATTCGGTCACACAGAAATCTTCGTTAATATTTGTTAATAAAAAGTCCAGATAGCAGTTCTGTTGGTTTTTAATGTGATTAATTTGGTTCAGTCCTAAAATTGCGGATTTTTCAAAAATAAACTGCAATGTTTCATTATCCCCAACGACTGGGAGTAAGATGCTTTCATTTTCTGAGTCCAGAATGAAGTCAGCATGGCGTTGATTAAAGTCTCCATAGATGTGAACTTTAACCTCAGGAGGAAGCTGTGATAAAATTTGTTCAGCACATCGGAAAAAACTTTCGTATGTGCTTTTATTAGCATGGTCTGGAGGAAAATACACTGAGGCAAACACGTGCGTTTCACCTGCTATGTGTGATTTCACCCAGATATGCTCAAACGTTTTGAATTTTGAAGTGCTTATTAATTCAGAATTATAATTTGCCGAAATAGCAATTAAAACTCCACCGCCAGACTTTTTCTGAGACTCCAGAAAATTACGGTCGTCTCTAAATACATTATAGCTGCTTCCGAAAACTTCCTCGCTTTTTACACTTTCATCCCAGCTCGTTTCAGTTCCCAGAATAGCCGAGAAGGATGAGCTTAGTATGTTTTTATAAATTTCCTTCATTTTGGCTGGGCTTTTCATGCGATTGAAATTTTGACAATATATCAAAACTTCGGTCACATTCTGTTTAAAATGCGAACAAGTTTCCGGAAGTTCGTCGGTTGATGATATGCTACTTATTTCTTCGGTAGAAGAAAGCGTCGTTACTTGCGAAAAGACGAAGGAGAGCTGAACTTGTTTGCACTCTCGCGCAGTTGCTGCAGTCGATGGGTACGCTCGCTTGATAGGTATTGCCGGTATGACTGCAGATCCGCCATGGCTGCCGTAGGGTCCAATCCATACTCCTGGTGCACATCACTAAAGATGCGAAGAAGATGTTCAGGATCCGTCGGTAGACCTTCAGATGCCAGCAACATTCGAATGCTAGTCGGGGTCAATCCTTCCACACAGACTGCCGCAGGCTGATCCTTCATATAAGCTAGGAACAGCCGAACGATGCCCATTATTTTAGGGTCGCGTAAACGTGCTTTCAAGAATCGACCGTCACCCTCCGTAGATTGCTCAGTGAGTCGCACGATGGGAGGTCGCATTGGGTCCAAATCGAACCGGGTTTCACTGCTGCATAAGGCTTGGTTTTGAGGTTGTTGCTGTTGTTGTTGGTTTTGCTGATTCGGTCCTTGAAGTGATAATGAAGGTGTAGCATTTCCCGTTGGTAGTGATGCGATGTTGTTGGTAGGGTGCCTCTGCTTCTCTGCTCGGTATGGGTTTATGATTTCACCCTTTCTGAAGCTGATGTGTTTTGGCACCGAGAGGCCTGCAATCGGGTGATCGATTGAAGAAGGTGGAGCGGAAAATTGAGTTTTTGCGGTGGCCAGTAGTTCCTTGTCCGTTCCCATGTGTGGCTTATTGTTGTTGGTTTTTTTCGCGAGCTGTTGACTGTTTATGCGGGCGCGTTGTTGTTGTTTTCTGCGTTTCCTACTATGTCTAGCCTTATCAGCAGTTTTTTCTTGCAATTGTCGAGCGCTGCGCTTGATATCATACCCAGACCAGTCTTGCTTCCAGCACCGTTTATTTCCTATCATTCGCCAACCAGAAGAAGAATGTTCATTTTTCGGTGGAGCTCCAGCGCTTTGCTTGGACATTTTGGCTCGACGTTCAGCAAACAGCTCAGCAATGGCGTTACTGGCAGGGAGTGGTTCTGGCTGTTGTTGTTCAATTGTTTGCTGCGGCGGCGTCTGTTGCTGATGCCGTGGTATATTTTCTGCCAATTCTTCCTCCAGGGTCATCGATGCTTCGTTAATTTGAGTAATTTCCGCTAGTTCCTCCTCTAAAGTTTTGTTGGGTAGCAGGTCATTTGTATTACTCAATTTTAATCCAGATAAATTCGCCGATACGAATTTCACTTCCTCAAGAATTTCTCTAAGTTGTGAATCATGCGTGGATTGATGGCTGGCTTGATTAATTGATGTAGTTAATGACTCGGTATTTCTTGTTAAAAGAGCCATGTCATTCCGTAGGCACGTGAGTCGGTCTTCAAATAGGTTATTTATTTTCTGCGACAATGTGCAATTTGACAAATTTATGTCGGTTACTACGGTAGCCACACGTGAGTCACACGATTCCATGTGCTGGCTGATGGCGCATAGAACAGGAGTAAGTAAATTTCTCGACTAGATTCCTGAGTACCCGGAATAGCTTGATTGAAGTCAGGCCTTTAGTTCATTGAGCTTAAGATAAACTGTAATCATATGTTTTAGCTATGTAAAATCTCTGTGCACCGCATAAACTCATATTCTGTCACATGTCAATAAGTATGTCTCTCAAAAACATGTTTAGGGAAATTTTATCAACAAGGCGAAGTCATGCCTTGACTGCGGAAACCCTTAAGTGGACAACAATGGGAGTTATCGAAACGCAGAAAACTGGTTCTCTACGGGGCAGCATGGAACCTGCTGCCTGACGAACCCCTGAACCATGGGGCCTGACGAACCCCTCCGCTTGCGAGTCAGCCGCGTAGTCACCGGCTATAAATAGGACTATATCACTCATTCACGTTGTTAGTCGATTTATAAATCCAATATTTGCATCAAGATTGTAGCATGTCACGGTGCACTTGGTAAGGCTTCGCAGTGCACCAAGTGCACCGCGGTGCATGATCTGTAAACTCCTGCTCTCACGGACCCGGGTACACTGAAATTTTTTATGCGGTTTTCGCGAATCGCGTAAGAAAAGTCAAATCAATAGAAATACACTAGAACTCCAGGCACGGTAAAGGCTGGGTATGCTGCGCAATTCAGATCCCATTGTGATCCACTAGCCTCTGCCCAGCAACTCCTATCCCTACCTCCACGCGGTACCGGCCGGAAACTATGAGCAACCTTAGGGAAGATCGGGTAACCAACCCCGGTGGGACCTTTGGTCGTAGGCTGACAGGGAAGGGGGGGTTTGCTTCGGCAAACCTGAGCGTCTGTTCTCCAGGAGGAGCGGCTCACAACAGCGTCTGATCCCCATGTTAGGGGCGGCTGATCTACGTCCGAGTGCCAGGGAAGGACTCTAAGCTCAACTGTGCACTATGGTCCTCCGGAAAGTAGGGGGTTGGTGTCAGGCCCTACGAGCCAGCCGTAAAAACCCATTGTAACGGAAAATCAGCAACAGAATAATACGAACCGAGACCAACGGCAACGACCCCAGCGAACAAAAAGGACTTGCGATTGGAAACTCGGTACGTGGAACTGCCGATCTCTCAACTTCATTGGGAGCACCCGCATACTCGCCGATCTACTGAAGGACCGCGGGTTCGGCATCGTAGCGCTGCAGGAGGTGTGTTGGACAGGATCCATGGTGCGAACGTTTAGAGGTAATCATACCATCTACCAGAGCTGCGGCAACACACGCGAGCTGGGAACAGCTTTCATCGTGATGGGTGATATGCAGAGGCGCGTGATCGGTTGGTGGCCGATCGACGCAAGAATGTGCAGGTTGAGGATCAAGGGCCGATTCTTCAACTTCAGCATAATAAACGTGCACAGCCCACACTCCGGAAGTACTGATGATGACAAGGACGCATTTTACGCGCAGCTCGAACGCGAGTACGACCGCTGCCCAAGCCACGACGTCAAGATCATCATAGGAGATTTGAACGCTCAGGTAGGCCAGGAGGAGGAATTCAGACCTACGATTGGTAAGTTTAGCGCCCACCAGCAAACGAACGAAAACGGCCTACGACTCATTGATTTCGCCGCCTCCAAAAATATGGCCATACGTAGTACCTTTTTCCAACACAGCCTCCCTTATCGTTACACCTGGAGATCACCACTGCAGACGGAATCTCAAATCGACCACGTTCTGATTGACGGACGGCACTTCTCCGACATTATCGACGTCAGGACCTATCGTGGCGCCAACATCGACTCCGACCACTATCTGGTGATGGTCAAACTGCGCCCAAAACTCTCCGTCATCAACAATGTACGGTACCGGCGACCGCCACGGTACAACCTAGAGCGACTGAAGCAACCGGATGTCGCCTCAGCATACGCGCAGAATCTCGAAGCCGCGTTGCCAGACGAGGGCGAGCTCGATGAGGCCCCTCTAGAGGACTGCTGGAGTACAGTGAAAGCAGCCATCAACGACGCAGCTGAGAGCACCATCGGGTACGTGGAACGAAATCGACGAAACGAATGGTTCGACGAAGAGTGCAGAACGGTTTTGGAGGAGAAGAACGCAGCGAGGGCGGTAATGCTGCAGCAAGGGACTCGACAGAACGTGGAACGTTACAAACAGAAGCGGAAACAGCAGACCCGCCTCTTTCGGGAGAAAAAAGCACCGCCTGGAAGAAGCGGAGTGTGAAGAAATGGAACTGCTGTGCCGTTCCCAAGAAACACGGAAGTTCTATCAGAAACTCAACGCATCCCGCAACGGCTTCGTGCCGCGAGCCGAAATATGCAGGGATAAAGACGGAGGCCTCTTGACGGACGGACGTGAGGTGATCGAAAGGTGGAAGCAGCACTTCGATCAGCACCTGAACGGCGTGGAGAACGTAGGCACGGGAGCCTACGGCAACGGAAGGAACGACGACGCCAGTGCAGCGGAGGACGGAAATGAACCAACTCCCACGCTGAGGGAAGTTAAGGATACCATTCACCAGCTCAAAACCAACAAAGCAGCTGGTAAGGATGGTATCGCAGCTGAACTCATCAAGATGGGCCCAGAAAAGTTGGCCACCTGTCTGCATCGGCTGATAGTCAGGATCTGGGAAACCGAACAGCTACCGGAGGAGTGGAAGGAAGGGGTAATCTGCCCCATTCACAAGAAAGGCGACCATTTGGAATGTGAGAACTTCAGGGCGATCACTATTTTGAATGCTGCCTACAAAGTGCTATCCCAGATCATCTTCCGTCGTCTGTCACCTAAAACAAATGAGTTCGTGGGAAGTTATCAAGCCGGCTTCATCGACGGCCGGTCGACAACGGACCAGATCTTTACCGTACGGCAAATCCTCCAGAAATGCCGTGAATACCAGGTCCCAACGCACCACCTGTTCATCGACTTCAAAGCGGCATACGACAGTATCGACCGCGCAGAGCTATGGAGAATCATGGACGAAAACGGCTTTCCTGGGAAGCTGACTAGACTGATTAAAGCAACGATGGACGATGTGCAAAACTGCGTAAGGGTTTCGGGTGAACTATCCAGTTCATTCGTATCTCGCCGGGGACTGCGACAAGGTGACGGACTCTCATGTCTACTCTTCAACATCGCGCTGGAAGGTGTGATGCGACGAGCCGGGCTCAACAGCCGGGGAACGATTTTCACAAAATCCGGTCAATTTGTGTGCTTTGCGGACGACATGGACATTATCGCTAGAACATTTGGAACGGTGGCAGAACTGTACACCCGCCTGAAACGCGAAGCAGCAAAGGTCGGACTGGTGGTGAATGCCTCAAAAACAAAGTACATGCTGGTAGGCGGAACCGAACACGACCGGATCCGTCTGGGTAGTAATGTTACGATAGACGGGGATACTTTCGCTAAGAACGATCTTCGGCGGTGTGCAGGAGAACGGTGTGTGGCGGAGAAGGATGAACCACGAGCTCGCTGCACTTTACGGCGAACCCAGCATCCAGAAGGTGGCCAAAGCCGGAAGGATACGGTGGGCAGGGCATGTTGCAAGAATGCCGGACAACAACCCTGCAAAGCTGGTGTTTGCAACGGATCCGGTTGGCACAAGAAGGCGTGGAGCGCAGAGAGCACGATGGGCGGACCAGGTGGAGCGTGACTTGGCGAGCATTGGGCGTGACCGAGGATGGAGAGGGGCAGCCACAAACCGAGTATTGTGGCGTACTATTGTTGATTATGTCTTGTCTTAATGATGTAGAACAAATAAATGTAATGTACACTAGAACTCCAATGGCGCTGTAATAAGTTTTTCTATTTAATTATTTCAATAATTGTATTACAAATACTATTTTTTAGTGTCCATCTTATGGAGGATCTTTTGTTTTGGTAAACAAAATTTATTTGACATTATACTACCGCTACTGACGAAGTAAGGGCGTGGAAAACTAGATGTTAGTCACACGAACAGTCGCGACATTGGATTTCTGTGGCTAGTTATTCTAATGTCAAATCACGGTAAATGTGGAAATGTTTCATGAAGTTCATGGCGCTCTAGGATGTCTCAAAGGGGTTCTAGGGGCGTTTTACATTTCCATCAACATTGATTTTAACCTTCCGACAGTCGCATGGTTGGAACCCACCGCCACCATTAAGTATTGCTATTAAGTATTGCTAAGTATTGCTAAGTATATTAATTGCTGAGTATAAAAAAGCAATAGTTTTTCAGCGTGTTGTACAAAATACAACAGCGCGGTTGCTAGAGGCGCGATCATTTTGAATTTTCATAGTTGTGGCCTTCACAGTGTGTAAGTGCAGCTGTCATCGCTCACTTAGTGCCATAGTGGACAATAGATCTGTAAATTACCTAGGTAGTTAAGAATTAAATAATTCGCATGAAAGTCTAGTCTCATTTCTTAGTGTTTTTCCTTCTAGTTATCCTCTAGGTATCAAACAACCACCGTCATGTCCCACTGTAGCTAGTTCTCCGCTAGCCCAACCCCATTGATTTTGCAATTGACTGCGCCGATCGATTCGAGTGTGCGCACTCTTCATTGATATTCCAATCAAGAACCGATTCGATTTGAGGCCTCCGGTTGATCCTTTTATGGGAATGGAATTTATTCGCACCCGCGCGCGCGGTTGGTGTTGGATTGGAGTGTTCACACTGCTGCATGCCCAGCAAACCAACCAATTCAATCGATGATGGGGGCTAGCCAGAGCCGACCACGTTATAGATCCGTCAACGATTGTTTTCAATAAATCAGAAGTCCCGGAGGGCATTCGACAGGCAGTAGTGGCACCCAGTACGGTGGGGTACGTCCGTTCACGGCTGCTACTGATGAATGCACGGTTCTAAAACGGGAAAGTTAGCTCGACACGTTAACGTGAGTGGAATGGCTTATTTCGAGCTCAATGCTGATGCTGAATTGGTAAGAATATCAAATGCAAGAAGCTAACTCTTTTTTTCCTGAACAAGATTTGTTTATTCCTCTCGGGCAAAACCGCTGTTAGAATAAGCAGCGGTTGTAGGATAAGCCAACGCAAGTGAAATACACGGTTCAAATTAACCCTCCAATGTCCCGGATTACTTATTTCAGAACATCTCACACTAGATTTTTAGGAAAAAAAAAAAACCTAGTTTCCCGAGTTCCATATTGATTGGTTGCTAGATGTCTATGATTGTGTAGATTTCTTCTGAATATGAGTCTTCGCCTGGATATTGAAAGGTTAACAGTGACCACCAGAGTAAGAACAATTTGTTCTCGTTTCTAAATGGCCGCAATCATGCGTACGTACGGGTTGAATTGTCGGTCGTTGCATGCAAGAGGGAAGCATCAGTGAAGCCAGCCCGATGGATGTAGGTAGGCCAGCTAGACCTTCTCCGGTAGTTGGGCCGAATCGCGTAAACGAAGTACATCCTTATTATGCTTAGTTGATGGCAATGACGGTGACGAGCTTGTGAGCTTGACGAACGATCGACGAACGGGGATCGTTTGTGGTTCGTCACAACGTACTTTCTGCCTTAGTGAAAATGGAACTGCATTGCGGATAGCGTATGATAAAAAAAAGTTATGCGTTCTATAAGTTTAGTTCCATTAGGCACTTGCAATCGATCACTAAATTCTGTAAAACAAATCGAGTCAATTCTAAAATCAAAGTTGAGCTTGCATACTTGCCATCTCAAACTATGGTAATTTGAATAGCACTTGAGTCGATCAAAAAGACTTTTTATTAACCCGTTTTCAACCCTGGGGTAAGATTATTAAAAAATAACAATAACAAATACAATTATTTACTCGACAAACCATTCAAATCAACAACAGTAATACCAATAGATACCACAGATACTATGATAGTACGCCACTATACTCGGTTTTCGGCTGACACTCTCCATCCTGGGTCACGCCCAATACTCGCTAGATCACGCTCCACCTGATCCGCCCAACCCCTTCCTTCCACTCCTCCTGTTCGGTGTCCCAGATCCTGACTATCAGCCGATGCAGACAGGTGGCCAACTTTTCTGGGCCCATCTTGATGAGTTCAGCTGCGATGCCATCCTTACCAGCTGCTTTGTTGGTTTTGAGCTGGTGAATGGCATCCTTAACTTCCCTCAGCGTGGGAGTTGGTTCATTTCCGTCCTCCGCTGCACTGGCTTCGTCGTTTCCTCCGTTGCCGTGGGCTCCCGTGCCTACGTTCTCCACGCCGTTCAGGTGCTGATCGAACCTTTCGATCACCTCACGTCCGTCCGTCAAGAGGCCTCTGTCCGCGGCACGAAGCCGTTGCGGGATACGTTGAGCTTCTGGTGGAACTTCCGTGTTTCTCGGGAACGTCACAGCAGTTCTATTTCTTCACACTCCGTTTCTTCCAGGCGGCGCCTTTTCTCCCGGAAGAGGCAGGTCTACTGTTTCCGCTTCTGTTTGTACTGTTCCACGTTCCGTCGAGTACTGTACTGTGGCGGTCGCCGGTACCGTACATTGTTGATGACGGAGAGTTTTGGGCGTAGTTTGACCATCACTAAGTAGTGGTCGGAGTCGATGTTGACGCCACGATAGGTCCTGACGCTGATAATGTCGGACAAATACTGTCCGTCAATCAGAACGTAGTCGATTTGCGATTCCGTCTGCTGTGGTGATCTCCAGGTGTAACGATAAGGGAGGCTGTGTTGGAAAAAGGTACTACGTATGGCCATATTTTTGGAGGCGGCGAAATCAATGAGTCGTAAGTCATTTTCGTTCGTCTGCTAATGGGCGCTGAACTCTCCAATCATCGGTCTGAATTTCTCCTCATGGCCTACCTGAGCGTTCAAATCTCCTATGATGATCTTGACGTTGTGGCTTGGGCAGTGGTGGTATGTACTCGCATTCGAGCTGCGCGTAAAATGCGTCCTTGTCATCATCAGTGCTTCCAGAGTGTGGGCTGTGACCATTTTATTATGCTGAAGTTGAAGAATCAGCCCTTGATCCTCAACCTGCACATTCTTTCGTCGATCGGCCACCAAGCGATCACGCGCCTCTGCATATCACCCATCACTATAAAAGCTGTTCCCAGCTCGCGTGTGTTCGCACCATGGATCCTGCAGCGCTACACACCAAATTTTTATTGCTGTTATTCAGCAAAATTTTGCTGATTTTTTTTGTGCTGCATCTTCAGCAGTTCTTCCAGCAACAAAAAAATTGCTGGATGATTCAGTAAACTTTATCTCTCGAGAGTGACAGTTCTTTTGCTGAATAAACAGTAAACCAAAAACCAGTTTGCTGGTCAATCAGCAATTGGTTAAGAATAAAATCGACAGCTCTTTTGCTGAACAATCAGTAAAATTATATATCGCTTGCTGATTAATCAGTGATAGAATATTCAATATATTTATTGCTGGTATTTCCAGCAACGGTTTCTGTTGCGCGGATTGTTTTCACAAAAAATAAAATTAATCGAACGTATTTCATGATTGTTTATTTATTGATTAGCTAAACAGTTGTTGAGCTGCCTTATCATCAGAATCCGATGTTATTATCCGATGTAATTGTCCGCAATATGATCTTCGTCCTGAAAACAAAAACATCATAACAAACACAATAACTTGAATTATAGAATAATAGAATACTTGCCCATTTTTCTGTTGGGACACTTTCAGCTTTACATCTATATTACAGAAATTAAAGACACATATTCACTATTTTTTGTAAATTCAATTTAATCGAGCACAAACAACAAGAAACTCGCAGCCGATGCTTGGAACGTTAAGAAAGGTTTTCCTTTGACATTTGCGATTGACAGCTTGAACAGTATGCTGGCGTTCAGCAAACATTCGCATTGCTGATATGCGTTCAGTAAACAGTTTTGCTGGTTTTCGGCGGAATGTAAAATCGGTTGCTGACTGACAAATTGATTGCTGATTATCAGCAAAAATGTGAATTGCTGAAACAGATTCAGTAAATAATAAAGCTGAGCTTCAGCAAAATGTCGAAACAACGCTGATAATCAGTAAAACAGTCCATTGCTGATTTGTATCCAGCAAAAAAAATTGCTGGAACATTGAAGAAAAATTTGGTGTGTACGATGCCGAACCCGCGGTCCTTCAGTAGATCGGCGAGTATGCGGGTGCTCCCAATGAAGTTGAGAGATCGGCAGTTCCACGTACCGAGTTTCCAATCGCAAGTCCGTTTTGATCGCTGGGGTCATTGCCGATGGTCTCGGTTCGTATTGTTCTGTTGCTGATTTTCCGTTGCAATGTTTTTATTTTTCACAGCTGGCTCGTCGAGCACCAACCCCCTACTTTCCATAGTGTACAGCTGAGCTTAGAGTCCTTCATTGACACCTGGACGTTGATCAGCCGCCCCTAACATGGGGATCAGACACCGGCTGTTGTGCGCCGCTCCTCCTGGAGAACAGACGTTCAGGTTTGCAGAAGCAAAGCACCCCTTCCCTGTCAACCTACGACCAAAGTTCCCACCGGGGTTCGTTATCCGATCTTCTCTAAGGTTACTCGTAGTTTTCAGCCGGTACCACGTGGGTCAAATAGTGACGTTGATAGTCGGGGTGCCGACTTTGCCTTAACCTCTTGGAGCCGCATTGTTTCGCCGCTGCTATCGCAACTTCACAGGCCTTGAACACGTTTTTCAGATGACCACGGCGGTTATATACAGGGTGTTAGGATCCTGGGTGCAAACTTTTTAAATGGTGATAGAGGACCATAAATGGTGAAAAAAATGTTCTACGCATATGGTCAAATCTCAACCGTTACGTAGTTATTGAACTTGCCATGTTGTTGATTATTATTGCCTTAACTGGCTAAAATTTTAAAATGGTCAAACTTATCGCAGTTTTTTTTACACTTATTCGAAAGTTTATTGAATTTTCTATCGAATGGCATCTATGAATGGATTGGTTTAGTTAATTAAGTTTTCTAAGTTAAATAGCTCAAAAGTAGCGTGTTTTAATTTGTTTTTGTCAATTATCTTTGAAAAATGCATAATAAATTAAAATTCTTTCTTAGGCAAAGTTGTGGCCCCTGTTTCACTCTACAATTCGTTCTTTAACATCAAACTTCTAGCTCTTATCGTTTTCTTGCTTCGATTTAAATGTGCCGCATAGTGCGTTAAAAAGTGCTTTCCTTGACAGTTGCAAATTTAAGATCTGAAAAGCGATGTTTAAATCGAAATTGCAAGAAAGCGATAAGAGATAGAAGCTTGATGTCAAAGAACGAATTGTAGAGTGAAACAGGGGCCACAACCTCGCCTAAGAAAGAATTTTAATTTATTATGCATTTTTCATAAATAATTGACAAAACCAAATAAAACACACTACTTTTGAGCTGTTTGCTATAGAAAACGTAGTTATTTAACTAAACCAATCGATAAAAAGATGCCATTCGATAGAAAATTCGATAATCTTTCGAATGAGGGTAAAAAAAACTGCGATAGGTTTGACCATTTAGAAGTTATTGCCAGTTAAGGCAATAAGAGTCAAAAACATGGGAAGTTCAATAACTACGTAACGGTTGAGATTTGACCATATGCGTAGAATAATTTTTTTCACCATTTATGGTCCTCTATCACCCTTTAAAAAGTTGTCACTCAGGAACCTAAAACCCTGTATAACGACTGCGACTCCTAAAGGTGAGTCATAGTTAGAAATTTTGAGTCAAACACGTTGAGAAATCGGGGAATTTAGTTTTCTAAACTGAGTTGGAAAATTTGTGATTTGTCAAACAGATGATTCAAACATTATTATAACCATTTCATCTATGCTTTTAGCTTGAACCACGGCACAAGATCCTGTCGCATACGAAATCTACGCCGCACTTTGACAGCGAGTCCACGAAGAAACACCAGCGCGGTGCCACTCTGGCGACCGTTAACGAATGAGCTAGCCTATGAATAAAGTGAAAAATATTTCGCACACTGCCCAATGTAAACAAAAACAATTCCTCATGGCATTCACCGCGAACGTACGGCCGCTTCATATCGCTAAAGAAGTCTGTGACCGCCCTATCGCCGGTATTACATACCGTTTATAGGTAAAAGCAATCGATCGATACCCGAATGAAAATTTTAATATGTTTAAACTATTCCAAATAAGATTTCAAAGCATTTGGACATTCTTAAATTTATAAAACAATAAGGGGATTCACTAAACAGCGTAAACTGATTAAACGTCGCAATCACCAAGGCATCTTTAATTATTTCATTCGCAATTTCATGAAACATTTCAATAAACAGATAATCATGGCTTACGCAGTTATTTAGTCTGTTTATTGAATACCCCTAATAATTTCTAGATCTTCAATTACAAATAATGAAATGGTGTTAGAATGTCACGGTTTGGTTAAGGAACGTGTGTTATTTGTTTACCTCTGTAATAACGATATTTTCAGCCCGGTGCTAGTTCATCTCACGACTGTACATTTCACTTCCCTTCTGAAGAAAGAACCCGTATTTTGTAAGTTTGTCGGGAGTGGGATTCAATCCCAGGTACTCGGTGTACTGGGCACGTGTTCTAATCATTACATCAGCTACGTTGCACATACCTACACGTGTTTGTGTGAAAACATATTTGGAAGATCTTCCAAAAAAAAAGGTAGAATAAGTACATTTTTTACGTTGTGGGATACTTTCATGGAGCGGCTAATCAAAAACGCAGTGAACAAAGTTCCCAAAAACTACTAGTTCTTATCAAACTTGTTGTGTATTTCTGAAAACAGAGAAGTAGTGAAAGATTCCACATGAAAAATAATAATCACATAGGGGCCATCCATTAAGTACGTCACGGTCCAAGGGGGGATGGGGGGTTTGTGAAAGTGTGACAAGCAATGTATTGAGTATACGTACGAAGGGGGGAGGGGGGTCGAAAATTCCCAATTCTAGCGTGACGTACTTAATGGATGCTCCCATATCTACTAAAATGTATTTATTTGCATTACATTGCGATTTCCCACAGCAAATCGAATATACCCGTACGTCTGTGCAAGTTCATACGGATGACGGATTACTTTGGAAATGGCTGTTCGACTGAGGCTCACACTGGTTCGTGGATTTGCATAGGCGTAAAAAGATATTGCGACATGATATATCATAAAACCGTCATAGCTGGAAGTTCACATGTCTAAAATAAAATTTCCATGATGTGCAATTCCCATCATTTTTATCTGTGTATACTGAAATTAGGAAGGAAACATCTTTCTTGACGCACCTTACTTAGATAGTGCGTTAAGGCATCCACTGCATGCAGAGAAGGGAGATAGTAGATGAAATAAATATATAGTAGAGATGGGCCAGGGATTGTGCTGAATGCAACCTTCAGCTTGATCTGTAACAAATATACTGACAATAATGATAATATTTATTGTCAAATTGAGTTATCGTGACCTACGATTACAATAACAACATCAGCCAAAGTTTTATTTTCATCTTTAGCTCGGGCTCTGAAAGAGTCTTCTGTCCCACCTCGTCGTGACTTACGGCGTGCCGACTAGCATTGCTGATTACCCGCTGAACGGTCTCTATAGAACGACTCGTCTCGTCTTCCCCACAACAATGGGTTCTATTTTTGTTTGCAAATGCCCGACAAGACTAGTTTATCAGTCCGACCACGAAGTTAAATATTGTGTGTATATTGATCTTCTGTCATAACAATATTGATGTAAGATTCCATCAGAGAGCCTTGGGCGTGGTATACGGTCCGGCCGCATGTTATGATTTATCAGCAGCGTGGCTCCTAGCTTTCGGAATGTTTGTGCCGCCGATTCTCCTCCTGGGAGGATGAAAAGTTCGCTGAACTATGCACAATATCAGAAATTGCGGAGTATCATAACATAGCATTCGCGCTCGCGTGATAAGATGTATTACGCATTGCTTGTTTTAGATAGTAAATAACGATAAAGTGTACTGGAAAAATTGAAACGCGTTTTGAAAGATGTAGTTGGAAGATTTTTTGAAGGAAACTTTGAAGGAACTCTTGATTGAAACCTTGTAAGAGTTACTTGAAATCCTTGATTCCTTGAATGAATGATTGGAGGAATTCTCGAAGGAGTTTTTAAAAGTGAACAATTTTCGGAAGGAAACATTAAAACAAGAATCCTATAAGAAATGTTAATTGTTGAAACAATTTGTAAAGAAATCCTTTGAAAAATTCTCTGAAGCATACACAGAGAAATTCCTTTAAATATTTTTTTGAAAGGATTTCACCTTGTAAACAGGGATAACAGAAAAAAAAGAAAAAAATCTTCAGAATGAATAATTATCGATAAATATTTCTGAAATTCCTGAAAGAATCATCGGAGAAATTTTTGAAGGAGCCTTTGGAGAATATCATGAAGGAATCCCAGGAGGAATTTCTAAAAGAATCCTTGAAGAAATTGCTACAGAAATCTCTGAAAAATTCTTGAGAGAAGCCTTGGCTGAGTTTCGGAAAAATTAATGCTGCAATCTTGCAGAAAGAATTTTTAAAGAAATGCTTGAAGGAATTACGTAGAAAATCTTTTCAATGAGGGTCTATTAAGGTTATTCCTAAAAAAATCATTGGAGGAATACATGGAGTAATGCCGAAAGGATTTTTTGGAAAAAAATCTAGATGAATTATTGTAGGAGTTATTAAACCCTGAAGGAATCCTTGGAGGAATTCCTGAATTCTTGGAGTAGTTGTCGAATCGGAATTTTTAAAATAATCTATAACAGAGTTCTTGAAAGTTTCCTAAGGGGGGTTCATGAAAGTGAAGAAATCTTAGATTTTTTTAAGAATCCAAGGCATTCTTGGAGATTTTTGTTAGTATTATATTTTTTAAAAAGGGTTTTCAGTCAAGGGCGGGGCCACACCTGTTGGAAAACTATTTCAAAAGATCCATGAAGGTGTACTAATAAGTCACTGGGAGAGATTTATGAAATTATTTCTGAAAGTTATCAGAAGAAATCTTTGGAGGAATTCAATGAGAGAATCCTTGATGGAAATTTGTTAAGCAATTTGATGGAAGACTAATTTCGCACCAACTCGTCTTCGAGGTTGGCAGCACCCCCTCAGAAAGTTATGAAATTTTGTACGATCTAAATTCACTTAGACTAACATTTGAAAAGAGTCAAAGCTTTTAGCCGTTCTTTTTCGGAAAAAAATACTCAAATATGATAAGTTGTACATAAAAGTGTTGTATGAAGAACTTTTAGGGAATTGTCCAAACTTTTACAAAAAACATAAAAAAATACACGCTATCAAATATTTTTTTTTTTTTTTCAAAGTGATTACGGCGGTAGCAACACTGTGCTTATTTTCTACACCGCACCCTTTCCCTACATTTGCTTCTAAGAGCCTCTATTTTTGTTTCAACACACAGAAGTACGTAGGCATGCGTGGCCCAAGTCGACACTGTTTTGGCCTGCGTTGAACAAAAATAGTTTTGATAAAAGTTTCCCCTTTTTTTTTCTTTATGTCAATTGGTTTGTTGTAGTAGGTCCATGTATTTAGTTAGGTTCTTGTCAATTTGTCAGTTATTCGAAGT